>NC_081203.1:34293391-34535891 GCF_902713425.1 Acipenser ruthenus | reverse complement strand
TCCATGAAGGGGGAGAATAGCCGCTCCCAAGCGTCACCTCACTTCGGTTAATTCATTCGAACTGGCGTGTTGTTTTTAATGACGTGCTATGAGATTCTAATGCATTTTTAACGAGAGTACAACACCGTACACGGGTGCTAACGAGTCCGGGATGGAATCACGCGGTGTGTGTGTGTGTGTGTTGTACTGTTTGGTTTAGGGTATATCTCACTTAAAATAATGCATCACTTTATCAATCGGGGGTCTCGGGTGATTTTCCTTTTTTTTGTAGTAAACGCAGTATTAATGTGTTAAAATAAAGTGCCGTGTAATTCAAAAGAAATCACTGTAAAGGGTATATATATATATATATATATATATATATATATATATATATATATATATATATATATATATATATATATATATATATATATATATTAGAAGTATTTTAAAATGAACCCCCTCAGAGCGCACTGGTTAAAAGTATTTGTGTTCGTGGGATTGTTTGAGACTCCCTTCTCTTTGTACATAAACAAGGTGCAGATGCGGTTCACGAGATAAAACGAAACCCATTGTCAGCTTGAAATCCTGTCTGTGAAATGAGTCCGATCACTGGGGCACGTTTTCACGCTGTTTAAATGCAAACATTCATATTTCAATCCACTGTATTTCACTTAAGCGCTGTAGACTGGACTCTGTACCGTGCCAACTTGAAAAACACATTTTCCAAATAGACCAGAAAAAAAAAATACAGAGTAAGTGTACTTACCACGTGCTTCTCTTTAAATCCGCGCAGGTGGGTTTTAAATAAAAAATATAATTAATAAATATAACACATACAAACTTCAACAGCGTTCCAATATAGACCAAAAAAACAGACAGACTTCCACAAAACTGAAACGAAAAACGATTATTTTACTTGTGCTTGTAGTTCAGTCGGCCGAGGTGTTTTTTTTTTTTTTTTTTTTTAATAAACAAAATGCCAGTCTGTCTTTTTTGTTGTTTTGTTTTGGTTCGTTTTCATCAAGCAGCAGAAAAACGAATCGGCGCGAATGCGCTGCGGAGCCGAGCCTGCGTCCTGCAATTAGGAAACGCGTGCCGTCCGGATTATCTCGTTAATGAATCAAGAAAGACAACAGGAAAAAAAATGCTTTCATTATAATTAATTCCCGGACAGGGTCATTATTATCGAGCGGGCGCGGAGCAACTGGTAGATGGGGTTCTGTGTAGAGGTGACAGATTGGAGGGAGCAGCCGTTAGACTTCCAGTCCGGTCGTGGTGCCAGACACTGGGACAGGGACAGAAGTGTGGAAGAACCGCTTCCCTCGACTCCGAGTCCGGCGCTACAGGTAGGGCCCGTACCGACCCGGAGTGCCGTTCACTATTCAGCGCTGCAAAGAGCCGCTCTGTCATTATTTAACCTCTTTAAAATTGAAAAGTTTACTAGTTGTGTGTGTGTGCGTGTGCGTGTGCGTGTGCGTGTGTGTGTGCGTGTGCGTGTGCGTGTGTGTGTGTGTGTCTGTGTGTGTGTCTGTGTGTGTGCGTGTGCGTGTGCGTGTGTGTGTGTGCATGTGTGTGTGTGTGTCTCTGTGTGTGTCTGTGTGTGTGCGTGTGTGTGTGTGTGTGCGTGTGTGTGTGTGTGTGTGTGCTCGCGCGCGAGAAAACGTATCTTTAAACAAACCAAAAAATATGTTTTTCAAAGCTATTTAAATAAATGGTATTGAAATTGTTTGGAACTCGTCACTAGGCTGTATTTAAAATGACCCGCGGGGATTGAGTTTTAAAAAACATTGTTGTCTATCATGGTTATATAGAATGTGTTTTATGTAGAATCTATTTATGTAAATATGATATATAAATATGATTAAGAAGTGTTATTGAAAAACAAAAAAAAAAAAAAAACAAAGAAAAAAAAAATCAAAGAAAAAACTAAATTAAATATATTAGTCTCCAGTACTTTGTTTTGCGTGAAATTTAAAATACGGGCCTAAATAATCTACCTGAAAATAGAAAAGAAAGAAAGAAAGAAAGAAAGAAAGAAAGAAAGAAAGAAAGAAAGAAAGATTATATATATATATTCGTTGTGGTTTGTTTAGCGCCAATACATTTGTTCCATCATAACATATAAAAAGTATTTGTCGTAATTAACCTTATTAAACCAGGCAGTTGGCTTATTTAAAAACCTGTCAAAGCAAGTTAATATTTATATATATATATATATATATATATATATATATATATATATATATATATATATATATATATATATATATATATATATATATTTATATATATATATATATATATATATATATATATATAGTTTTGTGTTTGCTCCTAAAATATAAAAAATAAACTTTGTGTGTTTGTGTTTCTTTTAACCGTCAAACTTCAGCCTGTTTATTTTCCAGAGTATCTGGACCCGATTTTAGGGTCTCCATTTTGGAGGATGACGGGGCTTAAGAAACTTGTAAAACATGAAAGTAATGATATCACGGGAGGGATCGGATAACATTATTACAAAACCCAGGACCGCAGCGCACTGCCGCGAGGGCATGCCACCCAATACCGGTGCGGATTCTGCAAGCGTGGCCTTAAGTGCGCACACATTTATCCCATTGCTCGGCGCGATCACAAAGTTTCACCACTTCAGTTTGTTTCATTTTATTTGATATATATATATATATATATATATATATATATATATATATATATATATATATATATATATATATATATATATATATATATATATTGAGTGGCTTTAATTAATCTGTTTATTTTCTTGTTATGATAAGTAATTTACAAAATAAATTGTTCATATATATATATATATACATATATATATATATATATATATATATATATATATATATATATATGTATATATATATATATATATATATGAACAATTTATTTTGTAAATTACTTAACAAAATATAAATATATATAATTTGGTATGTATTTTCTCCCATATATATATATATATATATATATATATATATATATATATATAGATAGATAGATAGATAGATAGATAGATAGATAGATAGATAGATAGATAGATAGATAGATAGATAGATATAACGTGTATATATAAAATAAGGAAGCGCGACCATATAATTTGAAACACCCAGTTGGAATGCCTCTTCTGAGGGCGACGCTTTCTGCTGTGTCGGAATACACAAAGTTGTTACGGGATGCTGTTTGGACTGTGAAGTTGTTTCTGAACTCCTCGCTTTTTTTTAAGTAGATTTATAACACTGAAATGAACGAGCAATGCACCGCTGCGTTGCTTGGGCCGGGACAGGCAGCTTGTGATTGGAAGTTGATTGGCTGTTTGTTGACCCTCTTTAGACACATATAATCAACACTTCTCGAAAGACTGAATCTGTTTCTTACCTTCACAATCTAATTACCCGGGTTACTAATGAAGTGGAAATGGCCGAGGGACGCACATAGAAACAGGGAGCCCCATGCGTACGGCGTGGTGTTGGGTCCAGAGAGGTGCTGTTTTTGTCATTTGCTCATGCTGATGCTTCACATTTTAATAGCAGCCCATTTAAATGTACAGTGATTGTAATTATGCAGACAAAGCCCGGAGATATCATTCAAATAAGGATGCTGTGCTGTAGTTTAATGCCATCAGAATGGGGAGCGGTGGGCTCCTCGGATTCGTCCCTTTGTTTCTCCCCCAATGGCTCTTTTGTTATCAGCATTATTTATCTGACCAGCAGTGGCCTTTGTCTCTGCAAATGGATCCCAATCAGGCCCTGTGTGTTCAGGACAATTAGCTGATGGGTGCTATGCAAAGCGAGTCCCCTTGTTTGCAACGCGATGTGTGTGCGCGCATTTCAGCTAATGGGTTTTGTTCTCCGGGAAGGCGTGTTGCTATTATGGGGTGTAGCTTCTTTTTTTGGGACACGTTTGTCGTGGAGAGCATCATGCAGTTGTATGAGACAGCTGGGGGCCCGGGGCCGCTTTAAGAGACCAATGCGCACAGGGCGAAAGCTCACTCTGAACTTAGTGCTCGCAGCTTCAGGATCTGCGCGCAGCCCCGGGTAGTTACAGCACTACTTCAGCACTATACTCGCTCATCAGTGGCATTCTCTCTCTTTCTTTCTTTCAAACCACAGCAGGGTGAGACAGCAGGATCTGCGAGGCTGACTCAGCCCAGGAAACTAGACGAGAGGCCTTACACTTGCTTTCACCATTTTTACCAACTTCACCCCCCAACCGAACTTTAGCATGATGTCGTATCTCAAGCAACCGCCTTACACGGTCAATGGATTGAGTTTAACTGCGTCCGGCATGGACCTGCTGCATCCGTCTGTGGGGTACCCAGGTAAGCGACGCTAGAGCTGCGTTATTATTATTATTATTATTATTATTATTATTATTATTATTATTATTATTATTATTATTATTATTATTATTATTATTTACACAGCAGAAGCTACAATAAAGCAAGAACGAAAATTGTGCAATAGTGTTTCAAATAATCTAATCTAATCTAATTTCGGCGGAATCGACTAGCAAGACCAGGTAAATATTATATGAATAATAATAATAATAATAATAATAATAATAATAATAATAATAATAATAATAATAATAATAATACAATGTGGTATTCACTTCTATTTTGTCTAGTTGTTTGTTTGTTGTTTTCAGTGTGTAATGTATCCGTGTTCACAGAACTGTATTTGTTCATATTTTCCGTGCGTTTCGTTGATTCTTTATTATTATTTTTTTGTAATTAATTATCATTATTTATGGATAATAAATGCGTTTTAAGATGGGGCGCAACTTTAGTATTGTTTGTTCCTTTTTATTTTAAAATAATAATAATAATAATAATAATAATAATAATAATAATAATAATAATAATAATAATAACTGACGTCGTGGAAGAGAGCCTGACTGCATATGGATGTAGTATCGCTTGGACCGGATCTGGTAAAGCCTGTAGCCGCCTTGTATTCAGACAATGCGATCACTTTGTGTGCGGGGCTAATTTAAAGCACCTCTTCACTGACTTCTTTCTGTTTGCCCTGAAGCCTTTCTATTTAACCACCTGACGATTCTTCAGCGGGGATAAAGGGGTCTGCTCCCTGCACCCTCCTCGGGGGACGTGCTACCAGGATTGAGCCACAAGTCAAATCATTAATTGAATGTTCTTCATGTTGTCATAACGGCGCTTCCTCAGCCCCTTTGTCCAGCACTGACTAGCTGTAATTGAAATTGTTAATGCTTTTGCTCCGGTCCGTTTTACTGTCGTGAAACTCTCTGTAAATGTACTTGATCGTATAGGCTATACTTATCACGGGCACGGAGTTTAACTGATTTTATGTATTACTTCATTTAAATTAATAAATACATACACAAATAAATAAATACGAGATTTGTAGTTATTTTCAATAAATATCCCAGTAATCATAATAATAATAATAATTGTGCCGTGTTAGTCCGTTCTGAATATTGAATATTAGATTTGTTTTAAAGGGTTCAGCTTCCCCCTCAGTCACAGTGTGTGTAACTGTGTGTAACTCGCCCTCTATTTTATAAAGCATGTGTGTGTTGTTTTTGTTTTTTTGTTTTCAAAGTTTTTGTCGAACTGTTTTCAATTTCTAACAATGTCAATAAAAACTCGCGACGGGATCGTAATGAAGTAAAGATGTCGGTGTGCGCGCGCTCTCGTTCCAGCGACGCCTCGGAAGCAGCGGCGCGAGAGGACCACTTTCACCCGCGCGCAGCTCGACGTGCTGGAATCCCTGTTCGCAAAGACCCGGTACCCGGATATATTCATGCGCGAGGAGGTGGCGCTGAAAATCAACCTGCCCGAGTCTCGAGTCCAGGTGAGTCAGAGAGAGAGAGAGAGAGGGAGGGAGGGAGGGAGGGAGGGAGGGAGAGGGGGGGGTGAGAGAGGGGAGAGAGAGAGAGAGGGAGGGAGAGAGAGAGAGAGAGAGAGAGAGGGAGGGAGAGAGAGAGAGGGGGGTGAGAGAGAGAGGGAGAGGGAGAGAGAGAGGGAGAGAGAGAGAGAGAGAGAGAGAGGGAGAGGGAGAGGGGGGGTGAGAGAGAGAGAGAGAGAGGGGAGAGAGAGAGAGAAAGAGAGAGAGAGGGGGGGGGTGAGAGAGAGAGAGAGAGAGAGAGAGGGAGGGAGAGAGAGAGGGAGAGAGGGGAGAGAGAGAGAGAGAGAGAGAGGGGGGGGTGAGAGAGAGAGAGAGAGAGAGACCTTAAACAGACCATACGCCCTGGCAGAATATCTGGTCAGAGTTAAAGACCAAAAACAAAAACAACTACTGACCAAATACAGATTGAGCGAGCACACATTAGCAATGGAAAAGGGTCGACACAGAGCCACATGGAGACCCAGAGAGAGGAGACTGTGTGAGCACTGTGAGTTACACCACAGAGAGACAGAGCTCCACTTCCTACTGCACTGCCTCAAATACAAGCTGCTCAGGGACACATTCATACCCAAATTCACGCTGCACATCAGTGACTTCACCCACCTCACAGAAACTGAAAAACTACAAATATTTTTAGGAGAGGTGGGGATAACATGTGCACTAGCTGCTGAATATGTGACTGCCTGCCACAGTCTAAGAGAAACAAATGAACCTGCACTGAAAATTGTCTTTTCATTGTGTCTGTTTATAGACTGTACCTGTCTGTTTGTATGTTAATTTTGCTTTGGCAAAACTTGTTTATTCCTGTCATGCCAATAAAGCTTATTGAATTGAATTGAATTGAATTGAGAGGGGAGGGGGTGTGAGAGAGAGAGAGAGAGAGAGAAAGAGAGAGAGAGAGAGATGCAAACTGAAATTACCTACAACACCAAACCCTCACGGGATTATTTTAGGAAAGCCTTTAATTTAGCCCCAATATCCACTTCAAAATTACCTCAAGAGCTCATCACAGTGACTGGAGTTGGCTATATCCCCGTAAACAGGAGACTCAATAAAGACAGCGAGGTCGCTAAGTGGGTCTACTTTAAAAGAAAAAAACAACCTGTTAGCCAAATGTAAAGTCATAATAACCCAATAATAATATCTTGCCTCCCATCACTGCGTGCGCAATTCTGCCACGTTAAGCTTCATATCTATGAATCTGTTTTATTTTATTTTTTTTCAAAGTTTCGTCATGGAAACTTCTCGAACTCCATAGAGTTCACACACACACACACACACACACACACACACACACACATATTTCAGAAGGTGGTGTATAACTAGGGTGCACTGCTTGGTGTAGGATAATTTTCCTACAGTCTTAGACACGGTGGTAGCGCGAGACCCGTGTGTAATAAGATTAGGCGCTGGCTCAAGACCCGTATAATAAGATTGATGAGAAAAGTGTTAACTACTAGCAGTACAGGAACACAACAAAACACCCGCCCGTAATAATAAAACACACAACAGCAGCCTGCAGATTTAAAGTTTGATCTGCAGAAGACAGGGAGAGATTTGTGGAAGAGCAGAATAATGCAAGTACTCTTAGAAAAACAAACAAGCGACCTCGTTTTAATTGGGATGTTAGGCAGTGTAGACTGATGGCCCTCACAAAGGAGAGGCTCTTGAGTGAAGAGCAAATCATCCGCCTCCTCCCTCTAAAAAAACCATGCGCATGTTCCACTCCCGTGCTTTCATTTCTCTACCCAATCTCCTTTTAATACATTTATACTGAAGCTTAAAAATCATTGAAACATAAACTGGGTTTACATTGAATTCTGTTTTCCAATGTTATTCTAAACACTTGATTACAAGTCAACACTGCAAGTTAGACCATTTCTGCCTGTTAGATGTCACCATCTACTATAACAAATAACATACCCCAGATCTGCACAGTTACGGCTGTAATTGTATCTTGGGTTTCTTCTAGTGACACTGCTAAGTCACTGGAGCTCTCGCTCTCGTATTTATGTGTCACCAGAAGCCCTCTAAAGAATGACAGCGTTATTATACACTGTTGGGCGTACATTGTTCCTTATATAATATATCCTGTTGTGTGATTAGATAATGCATGCAGGTTCTATTCCAAAAGAAGGCAATATCCTCAAGAGTAGAACTTAGGTAAAAAATATATATATTTTTCGAGGGACTTCAGCAGCTATTATCAAAGAGAGAGCAACTCAGGCACCAGGTTTGACAAACTTGTCATTCCAATACCAATGCATTCAATGATATAGTATATTATAATGTATCACTTTAAAGAACAATCAATGTGGCCACATAATACCACGCAGCTCTTGTGAGTACACCAGAGTTCAAATCTAAATGCTGAGGATTCGTTTCAGAGCTAATAATTAACCACTGAAGAAGTGAGCATTAGGGGTATGTCTAGAACTACACTATTAGAGGTAATCGTCGATTGTTATGCATATAATCAACAAAACCCAACTGAGAAAAACAAACAAACCCTGTCTGCATTTATTTGTGTGTCTCGGTTTTTGTCAAGGTTTGGTTCAAGAACCGGAGGGCAAAGTGTCGCCAGCAGCAGCAGCAGCAGCAGAACGGAGGCCAGAGCAAAGTGCGTCCGGCCAAGAAGAAGAGCTCTCCCGCAAGAGAGGCCAGCTCCGAGAGCGGGGCCAGCGGCCAATTCACACCGCCTAGCAGCACCTCCACCCCGGCTATCCCCAGCAGCAGCGCGCCTGCGTCCATCTGGAGCCCGGCGTCCACCTCCCCGCTGTCCGACCCGCTCTCCACATCCTCGTCCTGCATGCAGAGGTCGTACCCCATGACCTACACGCAGGCGTCGGGGTACAGCCAGGGCTACGCCGGCTCCACGTCCTACTTCGGAGGGATGGACTGCGGGTCCTACCTCACCCCGATGCACCACCAGCTCTCCGGGCCAGGCTCTGCACTGAGCCCGATGAGCAGCCACCTCAACCAGCCCCCCGCCTCCCTCTCTGCTCAGGGCTACGGGGCCTCAGGGCTCGGCTTCAACCCCACTTCCGACTGCTTGGATTATAAGGACCAGGCGGCCTCCTGGAAACTGAACTTCAACTCCGACTGCTTGGATTACAAAGATCAGGCGTCGTCATGGAAATTCCAGGTTTTGTGAACCAACCAACCAACCAACCAACACAAAAACAAACCGACAGAACATAAGAAATGAGTAATTATAATGAAGAGACTGAACATTCTGAGCTGGACTCGCAGGATTCGCTTTGCAGAGGGGAGGGGAGGGGAGGGGAGGGGGGCTCTCTGACTTATCCGAGTGTGTGAGACTCCCCCATTTACCACCGCGTACTCCTAATCCCGTTTTGGTTATCACTTTGGAAAAGGGGCCATTTAGGATCCAGCACTAGCCAATAAACTTTTTATTATTATTCTCATTATTCTCGTCATTATTATTATTATTATTATTATTATTATTATTATTATTATTATTATTATTATTATTAACCATGACGTACACAGACAGCTGTTTCTGTCTGTATGTTTCTCCTAATGGCACCTGTTGGTTAATTCACGAGACTTTGGAAAGAACTCCTGTCAACCAAGACACAAAATATATACAGCCAGGAGAACCATGGCTTGGTTACGGACTCAGAATGGGTGGGGTTTCCCTAAAAGATCCTTAAATTCCTGACTTGCACCCTGGTTGGCACACCAAGAGACCTTTACACCAGGGGGCGGGGCGGGGCGGGGCGGGGCGGGGTGGGGGGCGTGGGGGTTGTGTGGACTGCTCGACTACTTGGGTGTCGTAGATGCACTACTTTATTTAAGAAAAAAAAAATGTTTATAAGGAGTCAATATGTAGTTTTTAAGAGACAATCAGTGTATGTCTTATCAATAGTACATGTGTGTTTTTTATCTGTGCTAGACTTCAAAACTGTGATCTCTTGTATTGTATGCAAGTCGTTGGTGTGCTTCGCACCCGCGGGCTTCCTCTGCTGTCATTTGATTAGGGTTTCATACATCTTGTGTTGCTTTATTATTATTATTATTATTATTATTATTATTATTATTATTATTATTATTATAAAGAGACAAGAAAACCTGGCTGCCCGTATACAAGGGGGAGAGAATCTGAATTGAAGACGAGCTCTATTGCACTGTAAAACCTCGTCCAAACTACTGCCTCTCTCCCTGCCCCTCTCCTCCTCTCTCTCCATCCCTTCAGCCACTAAATACACACTATTTCATAATGGCACGGACCTCTTCAAGGCTAGTAATTCCGGACCGATGGCTACAAACCAGCTGTTGGGATAATAATTAAAAAGAACATGAAAAAGTAAAATGGACATTAAGATCCGGGTGTTCTTGTGACTATTTCATTGAGAGTGGGTTATTATTATTATTATTAGTGTGTGCGTGCGTGCGTGCGTGCGTGCGTGCGTGCGTGTGTGTGTGCGCAGTTGATAGAATATTATTATATATCATTATATATGCGTACACGTCAGGCTTGAATCTCGCTCTATATTAAAGTCGTTCTAGCACAAATCCGATTGTCTTCCACTTTCATAAACAAAGACAGAAATAAAGATTTGCTCTTTTTTTTAAATTTATTTTGAATGGAAAATAAAGGATCTGCGATGATGTGGTATTGGGGGTCCGGCCAACGCTATTGAAGGCTCGTCTGCACTGACGGGACGGGTCTGACCGTGCATTAATTACACTAAAGCGGGGCTGGTTTCACTGCACGCTGAACCTGCGGAAAGAGACCCAACTGTATGTTAATCCAGCGCCGCGGAACACTATGGCAGGACCGCAGTGACTATTACTGTCGTTTCAAATAACAATGAGATATGCAATACACATTTCAACAAGACAAAATAAGCAAGTTCTTCAGTGATATTGCTGTGGGTGGCACGCATTTCACAAGGCGGCGTGTAACCACGGTGCTTCTGTTAAGGAATGTGTGCGCAGAGAGTTGAGCTCGTTGGGCCTTATTAAAAACAGCATAAAGATTGCGAGCAAGTTCGTCCGGTTTTCAGTCTTTGGGGCTCAAACAGCCGCTCCCTCGATTCTGTGTTTTTTTTCAATGAGGGTAAATCGATCGGAGTGTTGTCAACATGTACCACGCTTCCACACAAATATAAAACAGCATCCTGCGTGTTTCTCATGGGTCGCAAGAAAGCGCGGCTCGGAAGGGCGGTGCGGGGTTTTCAAATGAAAGAAAGGTGCTGAGCTCAGGTATCCATTCGAGTGACCGCGTTTTAACAAAAATGGGAAGCGAAAGCAAAGCGCTTTTGTTTAAGTTTTCACAAGTCTCTGATTGAGAAGGGCGGACAACAAAATAACAGTGTGCCAGCTTTCTTTACAAGATCGAAACTGCCGGGCCTGTTTCGGAAGATCCTGTTTGATTTTTGTATTTGTATCAGGGCATTCCTGTAAGAAACGCGGCGGCTGGGGTGTAACTGGAATCCGACGGGAAGCCATGCAGAAAAAAACAACTCTGGACAAAGAGCGAGCCTCCAGAACCGCACACCTGTGATTTTATACACTTCAGTTTATCCATTTAAAGAAAGAATAGGCGAGGCGCTCCCTTCTGTATCATAATAAACCACACTGCTGCAGATGTGTCTTATCCCCTCCGTCACATCTCCATAAGGCATTTTAAATAGTGTGTATGTATAATGTAGCCGCTGTTATTACATTGAGAGAGAGAGAGCGCTGGTTGATTCAAGCAGCTGGATTTCGTTCAATGTGTTGTGTCTTTATCTTCTACGATGATCACAGCAGAACGCGTGGCGGTAAGACCGCTCCACGCCAGGCTTTGACTCGCTGTATGAGATCTCTGAGTGGTGTGTGTTTTAAACATGGTGAATGAATTGTGCTTTTGTCCCTATTGAAGCCCATCATGCTGTAATAAGTGTTTCATTGCGGTATTTATTGCTCCCTTCATTAAAGATTGCCAGTTGTGGAATACAATACACAGGTGTTGTTGTTGTTGTTAGACGAGTCTTTCACGCACATCCTCTGGAAGCTCCTGTAAGATATCATTTGATCATTTTACCATATATGGTATGCACTCGTGCTTCCTGTGGATTTATCTTTTAATCGGTTACAAAAAACCTTCAATCTAGAAGCGAAATACACAAAGCAAAAAAATAATGAAATACACAATGTAAACATGTTTCACTGTTATTATTCACTCTGCACTATGGGGTTTTTTTTGGTCGGTTAAACCGAGCTGTGTTTAAAATGGGTTTCATAAGATTAAATTCTTAACTATTGGGTTTGATCGTGTAGACTTCCATCGCTGCGAGGGAATAGCGTGATCTCGACAAGAACCCTTTGAATTCACTTTACACTGCAGTGCTTTACCAGATACTGTATCACAATTAAGAGAAAGATTTTAAAAAATCAACACCACGGATCACCCACTAATAATCTATTTTGTATAAGACTTATAGTATATTCTATACGATACTAGTCCTCAGTTTTGTCATTTATTTTTAATATAAAACTTTGAACTAAATTCTAGTGCTGTTTTTAAAAAAAAATAAAAAGATGGACAAACATTACTGTCGTTTATAATACCCTGGTGACTTCTCCATTGGATTTTCTGACTGATGTGCAAATAGGCTATGTTTTTGAAGAAAGAAAGAAAGAAAGAAAGAAAGAAAGAAAGAAAGAAAGAAAGAAAGAGGTCGCCGACAGTCTCCACTCCTCTCTTGAAAGTTCCAGCTAGTGGAATTCGAGGCATGGGAAAGCGCTTTTAATCCCAACTTCAATGAAAAACTAATCCTGCTTTAGCAGGCGGGGTTTCTCAGCTAAGGGGCCCACGCTGGAGTATACTGGCTCCAAAGGGTTATTATTTCAAATAGAGAAGCTACAGCACACACAGCCAGGGTCTTACCGTTCAAATACGCGTCCAGCTTCACAAGATGACGTTTGTTTTTGGGTTACAATGCGGTTCAGGTTCAATTGTATTTTCGTTGCTAACATATACAGAAGGGTTATTTAAAAACGAGAGAGAGCCGGAACAGTAAAGAAAGTTTGCAAAAGAAGCGCTGCTTCTAATAAATGCTGAAAGGTTGAAATGAAACGCGTGCACAGCGAATCCAGAGCACTGTTTATCTCTCTCTCTTTCTTTTCCAATCGGTTCGCGATTTTAAACGCGGACGGGCATTAGAAAGATGCTCACCGAAGCAAACTCTAAAGCAGTTATTTTTAATGCCTTTGATGAACACAATCCGATTTGTAAAAAGACCACAGATTTTTTTTTTTTTAAAGACCCTGTTCGTGATAACAATAGCCGCCGTCTCTTTGGAACATAAAGGGCGAGCGCAACAGTACTACAATCGGATAAGAGAAGAGAAAAGTTTTAGTGATGTCGGCTTTTTCTGTTTTCTTGAGAGGTTTGACTCCGGCAATGCGCGTCCTAATTGTGACTCTTTGAATGAGAGTGGAAGAAAGAAAACAGAAAGATGAAAACGCAGTGAGAGGCAGTGGCGCTGGAATTAGGTTTTGTGCGCCTCAGAAATTGCCGTTCTTGTGGTTCATTCAATTAGCATCCTTGACATTGCCAGTAAGCTGCCTTTCACTGCAGTGCTAAGGCACGGAGACGCGCTCATTAAAACACAGCGCGATTGGAATAATCGAAACGTTTCAAAGAGCGGGGCTAGTGAGAGCTGCGGAACTGTGACGCGTCTCAGTGTTAGATACATATCTACTGTTCCACAGCTCAAAACACAGGCACGGGAAACCCAACTCTGCAGTCCAATCGTTACAAACCTATTCTCAAATATGCGTGCAGGCCAAACGTGATTCTTGTGGGCTGTTGTGTGTGGGCTTGTGTTTGTCGGGTTTGTTTTATTATTACTTGTTTGTTTGTTTGTTTGTTTGTTTGTTTGTTTGTTTTGGGGGTTATTATTATTATTATTATTATTATTATTATTATTATTATTATTATTATTATTAATACAGAATAATAATAAAATACGAGTACGCATTTCCTAATGAACAGTGTTTAATGATTATTATTAGTAGAAATTTGTAATGTGATATTTAGTGATATTTTGCATTGTGATACTTTGTATTAACTGTAAGTCGTCCTGGATAAGGGTGTCTGCTAAGAAATAATAATAATAATAATAATAATAATAATAATAATAATAATAATAAAGTAGACAGTTTAAGTAAGCTATAGACGAGTTGAACATGTACGATCAATACCACTTAATAAGAAGCTTTCATTGGAGCGATAGAAGCAGAGCCGCCGCCCTGTGACGTCATGGTGACGAGGTCAGACAGTTCACAGGTGAGTATTCCAATCTTCCACGTCATGCGTGTAACTGCCTCGGTGTAGGTGGAGAAAACATGTGCATTGTAATGCATATAAAACTGATACACCGTGGAAGGGAAGCTGTTCAGCTTTCATCAGAGCGCATCGTGTAAAAAAACGCCCGTGCCATAACTCCCTGTGCACCTCCGTGCTGTAATCTGACAGTACATGAAAAAACAATATTATTATTATTTAGCATTTAGTCATTGTATTTATCTTGCTCTTATTGTATTATTACTTGTACTGTAACACTTGAAATGTATTTGCTTACGATTGTAAGTCGCCCTGGATAAGGGCGTCTGCTAAGAAATAAATAATAATGATAGTAGACGCCCTTATCCGGGGCGACTTGTTACAAGATATCACCTTATCTCTACATACAATTACATTACTTTTTACACACAATTACATTATGTTTTTACGCATTATTTTTACATACAATTACTCATTTATACAGTTGGGTTTTTACTGGAAGGTAGGTAAAGTACCTTGCTCAAGTGAACAGCAGCAGTGTCTCCAACCTGGGATTGAACCCACAACCCTCCGGTCAAGAGTCCAGAGTCCAGAGTCCTAACCACTACTCCAAACTGCTACTACACAATAGTGGTGCTGAAGCGCTTCACATAGCCAATAACAAATAGATTCATTTCCAAAAGGCGTGCATCGCCAGTGCAGTGCTGCGGGTTACAGAGCTACACGCGCGGCAGGGATACCCGCAAGCAGCCCGCTAGCCTGCTTCCTTCACAGAGGATAGCCTTTGTTAGAATGAACATTTACACGAGACCTATTAAGAAAAACACGATGTGGGTAAAATGTGTTGTTCTTGAATAAGAATGGCAACACAAAAAAGTGCGTTTTCAAGAATCCAACTAGGTCGGGGTTAAACATAAAAAACTGTATGTGATACGATGTTCAAATCAAATACAGTCAAATAAAATGAAGCGCGCCAGGAGGAGACCATCATATTTTAATATTACAGATTTTTCTGTTCAACAAAACAAACAGCACACGAGGAAGTAAGCGTTGAGTAAAGCGTTTCTGTTTGCGTGAATAATTCATGCAGAATTGATTTGTTTTAGTTTCAGGGATCGTCTCTCAAAACAGAAGCGCGGGGCCGTGTGAATGGAGAGCTGTGGAAGATGACTGTACAATAGCCAGTCACTTTGCGGAAGTATACAATTACACACGTTTTCATACGGAAAACACAGAAGAGAAGACTCTTCTATAGATTTGATTTGGTTTCCTCTCTGGACACAAAACAACTATCGTGTTTAAATGCAGTACAACTTCACATGATCTGTCTTTAAAATGAACGAACAAAACTCTTCTCCCCAAACCATCGCTCTACCTGGTCGGCCGCAGCACACTTTTACTCAGAGATAAAGTGATGCATCTGATGGCAAATAAGGTTTATCAGTTAATCCAACGCAATCTCTCTCTCTCTCTCTCTCTCTCTCTCTCTCTCTCTCTCTCTCTCTCTCTCTCTCTCTCTCTCGGTAGTGCTTATATAGAAGTAAACTTATTAAGTTAATTGCAACAACAATACTACTACTAGTAGTAGTAATAATAATAATAATAATAATAATAATAATAATAATAATAATAATAATAATAATAATAATAAACGTTAGCTCTGTGATAAGCTCTGTTAAAATAAATAAGGAGAATGAAACGTAGGGAATAACGCGCAGAAGCGTCATAAAATGTGTAGCAGTAGCTTTTATCAAAATAGACGAGAGATGATATTGAATTATTATCATTAGGCCGTCCACTGACTGAAACCTACACGTTTAGTTCTGAAAATCTAGATGTGTGTTCTTGGAATTTTAAATAATCTAGTTTATTGGAATTGTTTAAAAGATTGCAAAATGGTTTTGAATGTGCAGTGTTTCAGAAACAACTTTGAAATGCTTAAGCACTGTTACAGTAAAAATAAAAAGTAATGTAAATGAATGCTGATAATACTAATGCTATACACGTTTAAAAACGAAAGCCAGTCCACTGCACCGCGTGTCTGTTAATTTGTGACGTATTTATTTATTAACAGAGTAATAGTTGTGTTTTAATTTTGGGGTGTATTGTGCGACATAAAAAAGGTTATAGTAGACTTAATGTATTTCAGAAGATGTCACCCGATGAATGAATTTAAATTAGCATACACCTGATCGTTTTTAAAACGAGAGCACATTAAGGACGCTTTTAAGAACCCTCTCGGCCACATAGACACGACAACCAGCCAAGCACTGATACAGCTGGGCTACCCAAAGCCATTGCATATTGGCGCCACTCACAATGAAACATCTCCCTTGACTTTTGTGTACTAAGATTGCACAGAGGTTAGCCGGGGCATTGTCGAGGGGCACGGGCAGCGACCTGGAGACGCATTCCTACAGCGAGAATCTTTTAGGTTTAATTAAGCCCTCGTCGAGCTAAGGAACATATGGGCAGAGCAGACGCTAAAGTAACCCCCTCTCTTCGTTCAACAATCGGCGCCGAGGTTCAAGTGGCCCTGCTTGAGCGCGGTCTATTCTTTGTGCGCCCCTCGTTTATGGAAACCAGGCAGACTCGAGGACGCAAAGACCACTTGTCAGAGGGCGAGGCATTGTGCACCCGGAGACCGCGGAACACAACGAGCTGGGACGCAACAAAGCAGGACAGGTCTTTACTGACTGTACCCCATTGGAATACCACTGCATAATGAACAACACGTCTACACTATATATATATATATATATATATATATATATATATATATATATATAGATAGAGAGAGAGAGAGAGAGCTGTATGAATATCATTGTTTAATGGGAGTATGGCTGCGAGATAAGAACATGCATTGACGCAAATTGTGTTTGATTTGTCTGCTTTGCTTGGCATTGCATGTGAAATCTGACATTTAATACAATATCCCTCCTTGTCTTGAAATCCAAACCATGTTCACTGATGCAACCTTTGAAATAAACCTGAGCATTATTATCAAATGTGTAAAAAGGGTCATTGTTTTCACTAAGATAATTAGTTCACAGTGAATATATTTGTACTGTGATTCTTGAAATGTATTTTTTGTTTACGACTAGTCGCTCTGGATAAGGGCGTCTACTAATAAATAAATAAATAAATAAATAAATAAATAAATAAATAAATAATATATAATAATAATAATAATAATAATAATAATAATAATAATAATAATAATAATAATAATAATAATAATAATAATAATAGGTGCTGGCTCCTCCAGTATCATTGTGTTGTGTTAGCCTGTCTAAGCTCGCCCTATGTCCTATGTCTCCTGTATTACTTATTTAGGTTTGTGGCATCGTCAATACATTTGATAATCTTGTCAAAGATTAAATGAAAAGGGTTTTTTGTACCCATAATAACAGATTTAAACGTCTAAAGGGATTGGCTTAAGCGCACTAAAAAGCATGCGATTTTAATTTCTCCGACTGCTCCCACAAATCCAGGGGCTTAGCGGAGATCCGAATGTGATTATAGCGCCGGCAGCTTGACAACTTCGGGGTGTGATGAAATGAAACGGGAAGAGACCCTAACATCTCCATTGTACAGTAAAGTCGATCTGCTGTTACCCGCAGAGGCTGTGAGGTCATCGTCATCAGAATAACACTAAGACTAAGAATTCGAATTGGAATCGCATTCTTTCACAGCCTCTGCTTTCAGGACATATCGTATTGATAATGCTGTTCTTTCTCTATTTCATGATCACTTATCCAGCCTGTAACCCTCTCGCGAGTCTGTCACTGATGCAGTAAGAGATGCAGAGGTAACACGGCCCTGCTTTCTGCCGCATTGTAATACAACGTGTTGCATTGAAGCGCTTCACCCTGAATCTACTCGAGGAACTGAGCGGTCGATCTTAAAATACACCTGGGAGTAACTCACCAGATCAAATCTGGCAGTACATTTAACCACTGCTTTGTGCACCTCGTGGCAAAAATCAGAAAGTCAGCACGGTTTTATTTGTGGGACACACATATGTCCCTGTACCTTAAAGGGTTCAAGCAAGGACCCGGTGAGTCACACAGTGTGTCTTGAGCTGGGTTTCTCAGAACCGGTGACATGTACACGACTGGACTCCTATTGCTTTGCAGTTTTACCCAGCTAACAAGCTCAGGTGTGTCTTATTAAACTCATAGGAAAACCAGAAGTGCATGAAACTGCTATGCAATGGGAGTCTCATTCCCATCCCTGTATTGTGTTGCTTGTGTGATATGAATTGATGCAATGGGAGTCTCATTCCCATCCCTGTATTGTGTTGCACATGTATTTATTTACTTATTTATTTTTTATTATTATTTATTTCTTAGCAGACGCCCTTATCCAGGGCGACTTACAATTGTTACGAGATATCACATTATTTTTACATACAATTACCCATTTATACAGTTGGGTTTTACTGGAGCAATTTAGGTAAAGTACCTTGCTCAAGGGTACAGCAGCAGTGTCCCCTACCAGGGATTGAACCCACAACCCTCCAGTCAAGAGTCCAGAGCCCTAACCACTACTCCACACTGCTGCCCTTGGCTCTTACAGATACATTAGCCTACACTTAAAATATAAAAGACCAATATTCTGTACTGGAATACAAAGCAGTGAGCCGATTATCGGTTTTTAACATATGTTAAAATCAAATGACATTTTAGTATTGAGTCTCTTTAGAAAAGTGAATACCTAATTAGCTCAGCGTCCAGCACATTTCGGCCCGGCCCCCCTGCGCGTTTGATCCGTGCTCCTGATCACGTCATAAACTCGGGGATTACAGAGTACATGGGCCGGGGAGACGAGCAGGCAGGACCGCCCTCTACCTCTCTAAAAAACTACTTACATCGCAATGGAAATGCTTTGCTAGCGGATTACATGCCACTAATGGCGATATGATGACCCACTCTGTATGCACAAGCGCCCGGAGTTTAGCGTGTCTCAGACGGCACAGATGAGTGATTATTATTATCCTATCAAACGGCACTGAGTACCGGATACCTCTAATGCCCCCCTCGTGTCTTCAGGGGCGTCAGGGTTACAGATTTCTTTTTTTTATGTATAAGGAAAATGCCGGGTGCTGTGAGTGTGTGTGAAAGAGAGTGAGGACACCACCTTGCAATGGAGATGAAGGTGTGAGAGAGTGAGGACACCACCTTGCAATGGAGATGAAGGTGTGAGAGAGTGAGGACACCACCTTGCAATGGAGATGAAGGTGTGAGAGAGAGAGTGAGGACACCACCTTGCAATGGAGATGAAGGTGTGAGAGAGAGAGTGAGGACACCACCTTGCAATGGAGATGAAGGTGTGAGAGAGAGAGTGAGGACACCACCTTGCAATGGAGATGAAGGTGTGAGAGAGTGAGGACACCACCTTGCAATGGAGATGAAGGTGTGAGAGAGTGAGGACACCACCTTGCAATGGAGATGAAGGTGTGAGAGAGAGAGTGAGGACACCACCTTGCAATGGAGATGAAGGTGTGAGAGAGAGAGTGAGGACACCACCTTGCAATGGAGATGAAGGTGTGAGAGAGAGAGTGAGGACACCACCTTGCAATGGAGATGAAGGTGTGAGAGAGAGAGTGAGGACACCACCTTGCAATGGAGATGAAGGTGTGAGAGAGTGAGGACACCACCTTGCAATGGGGATGAAGGTGTGAGAGAGTGAGGACACCACCTTGCAATGGAGATGAAGGTGTGAGAGAGAGAGTGAGGACACCACCTTGCAATGGAGATGAAGGTGTGAGAGAGAGAGTGAGGACACCACCTTGCAATGGAGATGAAGGTGTGAGAGAGAGAGTGAGGACACCACCTTGCAATGGAGATGAAGGTGTGAGAGAGAGAGTGAGGACACCACCTTGCAATGGAGATGAAGGTGTGAGAGAGTGAGGACACCACCTTGCAATGGAGATGAAGGTGTGAGAGAGAGAGTGAGGACACCACCTTGCAATGGAGATGAAGGTGTGAGAGAGAGTGAGGACACCACCTTGCAATGGAGATGAAGGTGTGAGAGAGAGAGTGAGGACACCACCTTGCAATGGAGATGAAGGTGTGAGAGAGAGAGTGAGGACACCACCTTGCAATGGAGATGAAGGTGTGAGAGAGTGAGGACACCACCTTGCAATGGGGATGAAGGTGTGAGAGAGTGAGGACACCACCTTGCAATGGAGATGAAGGTGTGAGAGAGAGAGTGAGGACACCACCTTGCAATGGAGATGAAGGTGTGAGAGAGTGAGGACACCACCTTGCAATGGAGATGAAGGTGTGAGAGAGAGAGTGAGGACACCACCTTGCAATGGAGATGAAGGTGTGAGAGAGAGAGTGAGGACACCACCTTGCAATGGAGATGAAGGTGTGAGAGAGTGAGGACACCACCTTGCAATGGAGATGAAGGTGTGAGAGAGAGAGTGAGGACACCACCTTGCAATGGAGATGAAGGTGTGAGAGAGTGAGGACACCACCTTGCAATGGAGATGAAGGTGTGAGAGAGAGAGTGAGGACACCACCTTGCAATGGAGATGAAGGTGTGAGAGAGAGAGTGAGGACACCACCTTGCAATGGAGATGAAGGTGTGAGAGAGAGAGAAAATGTGTGTAAATCTTTATGCTTGATAACCCTAATCCTTCCTAACCCTAACCCTTTCCTGATACAATTACGCACTGACAGACATGTCCTGCAAACAATTTACACATGAAGGTGGTTTAGCACTTAATACTTTATTACGGATAATGAACGAGTTGGGGTTAATTCTCCAAACAAAATGACGAAGTGGCTATTGTTGCTGGGGTATTTGGGATTATAACGTCTCTGTATTCCAGCACTTAGCATCTTTGAAACACTTGTACACAGCACTGCAATTTCCTACAAATTCACAGACCTGTACAGACCTGTGTTACTGTCTCGGTTATTGTTATTGCCTCGTCTGTGTTGCTTTTTCTGCAGCAATAGGGATCCTTTCAATGTTTAGTGGGGTTGTTTTTACAGTGCATTGTGTCACACAGCGTGTCCAATGCCATCTGGTGTCCAGTTTGTTAAATTCATCCACGCAGCCTTCAGTTTTTATATTTCAGCAGAGCAGTCGTTGGCAGTCCAGTTCATTTGCAAGGCTTGTTGTAGGTGCATGGGTGCATGGGTCCATGGGTGCAGGAGTGCATGGGTGCCTGGGTGCATGGGTGCATGGGTGCATGAATACATGGGTGCCTGGGTGCATGGGAAACCCAACTCCCTAATACCTGAACTTGCACTACAGCTTACATGCTCGCTTACTTGCAGCAGATGGAGGTTAGATATGGCATCTATATTTAGAACAACACTGCACTACAGCTCAGAAAACTGACAAAGACTGATATTGCACTGAAGGCAATAACGATCAGATTTTCGTCTTGTTGTCAAACTACATACATCTGCAGCAATTAGGAGCTGGGGCAATTGGAATAATAATCTCGAGAATAGTAATTACCTGACATCTTCAATCGGCTGGTGAGCAGGATGTAACTCCAGCTGTGCATTGAGATATTCTCCAGCCCTGGGGGTCTCCAGCGTTTAAAACTACAGAATGCACAAGGCCCTACATTCCCTGTTTTTATCTGTATGATGTTTTACTTTTGAAGACCGGATAATGTTATTTTTCCCCTTAGTATATTTTATGACTTTTCCTAGGTTGGGGTCACGAACTTACCAATAGACAATAAGAGCTTTGAGACATTTCTTTTATGATGATGATGATGATGATGATGATGATGATGTTTTAGAAATGGCTGCACCTGTCTGGAGAGATGTTTATAAACAAGATTTCTACAAATCTCTCTAAGGCAGAGGTTACTAGAGGCTCATTTTCTCAGCATCTCTCTGATAAAGAGGTTCAGAAATGAGCCGTTGCGAGTGACTGTCAGACAAATCCATTTGTCTCAGAGCTGGACAGAGACAGTGAAGTGGAAGAGGAAGTGTCACAAACTGAAGACAGTAATGATGCTGCTCCTGGTTCCCATGAAGCTTCCTCTGATGAGTGTGAAGAGGCGCACACTGACTCTGTCGTGGTTTCTCCTTCATCATGAAAGAGAAGATGTGGAAAATCAGACTGTCCCCAGCAGCCCGTTGCTTCTCATGCGGATGAAGCATTCAAGTCAGAAGATGGAAAGATAACTTGGGCAGGGTCTCCACGCATGAATCGAGGTAGGCTCTCCTATTCCAGTGTCATCACAATGGTTCCTGGACCTGCTAGACGTTCTGTTAGTCGCATTCCTGATACAGCATCAGCATGGATCTGTTCATAGCACCAGCAGTGGAAAATCCAATCGTGGGAGTGAGCCCCTTGGAAGGCAGGTGTGTCCTTGGTGCAGAGTGGAAAGAGCGCCATCATGTTGAGAGGAGTGCCTCCACTGAGTTACTCTTGATAGGCTTGCATACTGTACATTGTGTTACAGATCCAAAGCACTGATAAAACTGATATGTTTTGTTTTGTCACAAGTACTACAGCACTTCATGTCCTTATTTATGTATATATCCACATTCACTGGGACATGAATAAAGAAATGTTATTGAAAATGATTGTGTCATCGTTATTATGAGCACTTTGTGAAGGTGTTTTTTACATGCTTGAAGTTCTGCACTTTGCTCAGCTTCATTCATTCCCTTCTGCAAATCTGAAGGTGCAACACAGTGCTGGTTTCTGTGTAATGCAATGCTTGTGTAATGCTATGTGTAATTCAATATATCTTGGAGTTTATTATAAGGAGAGTTTACATTCATTTCTAATATTTAACATAAAAGAGTAAAGCTTTGCAAATAAAAATATGTTATCAATTCCAGGCTGTTTGAAGTTGCACCGTGTCAGTATGACCCGAATCATAAGAGACGTAGTGAACTCTGAACATACAGGGGGGTTAAAGGCTGGGGGCACGTTTACCTTTTAGTTATGTAGCCAACAGACCACCATAGACTTCTATAAACAATGCAAACAAATCATGTATCTCATAATCAGAATAGACATTCCCTTTAAAAAAAAAGACTTAAAAATAACCAACAGTGAAAAAAAAATAACATGCAACTTCTTCGATTCAAACTTTCTAGGTTTCTGCACTTGTTACAGAAAACAAAAAATAACATTCACAGCTGCCCCATGGACTTTAAAGGTGCTCTCAGTTGTGCAGTAGATTTAGTTGCCAGATTGTAATCAGTAGTAATGAGGAGTGCAAAAAAACCAGAGAAACGGAGAGGCTGCGAGCATTCGGGTTTAATTACAGCCCTCTCGTGTTTTCTTTCTTCTCCTCTTCCTAAGTGGTGTGTTTCGAAAGCCTAGAGGGAGCGGAGAGAGTTCTCTCTGCGGCGAGGCCCACGGAGCCTCTTGATTAGCCCAATTAGGCAGGTGCATGGAGAGGTCTCTCCGATAATTTACACCTTGCTAATGAAGTGGCTGTGGCTCTTAATCTCCTGCAAACAAGACTTACTCGTCAGACCGGACTGGGGAAAAGAAATTAATTAGGTGAGGCCGGCAGATTACAGCCGAGGGACCCCCTCGAAGGGCAACGGTAACTCCCTCAGCTGCGCAGGTTCTTCTTTCTTAGAGACTGTTTGAGAAGGAGAAGGAGAAAGACAACGAGGAGAGGAGGAGTGAATGAAGGTGAGGAGTCCACTAACAGCACACCAGGGCAGTCATAGGTGGCCGGATTGTAAATCATGCAGAATTTATACATGTGTTTTTAACCCTTTCAGTCCTGAATCATTTTTTGTCGAGCTTAAAAATGCAGAATTGGGATGGGGCAGTGTGGTCTAGTCGTTGTATAGAGTATATCTAAGGGACTGGGAGGGGGCAGTGTGGTCTAGTCGTTGTATAGAGTATATCTAAGGGACTGGGAGGGGGCAGTGTGGTCTAGTCGTTGTATAGAGTATATCTAAGGGACTGGGAGGGGGCAGTGTGGTCTAGTCGTTGTAGAGAGTATATCTAAGGGGCTGGGAGGGCAGTGTGGTCTGCAGCTGTAAGCTCTGGTTCAGAGTGTGCTTCAGTCAGAGAAGACGCTGTGTTATTGACACTTGCTCGCCAGGCCCTGGTCAGATGAAAGGGGCTCATCTCAGTCTTTTCAGGAGAAGCTGAGCTCTTCAACTTCAGAGAGGGAGCAACGGAGGGCATGCACCTGAGGACACTCAGAGGAAAGGAGGAAGCGAGAAGTGGAGAGGGAGAGAGAGGGGGAACACACCTGATCACACTCCACTCAGCACTGCACACACATCTCCAGGGAAACGTGGAGCCTTCGCATGCACAATTGGTGTTGGTAATAAACACTAAATAATAATACTAATAAAAAATACTAATACTACTAATATTTAAAAAACAGATAGTGTGAGTGTATGGGGCATGTGACATGCAATATGCTGAGTGGCTCTGTCCAGCACAGTGTGTGTGCGTGTGTGTATCTGTGTGTGTGTGCTTGTGTGTGTGCCCGTGTGTGTGTGCCCGTGTGTGTGTGTGTGTGTGTCTGTGTGTGTGTGTGCCCGTGTGTGTCTCTGTGTGTGTCCGTGTGTGTGCGTGCCTGTGTGTATGTGTGTGTGTCTGTGTGTGTGTGTGCCCGTGTGTGTGTGTGTGTGTGTGTGAAGCGACGCTTGTTGTGGCATGTGAAGCAGGGAAGGCAGATGGAGAGCCTGCAGCCTCGCGTAGTCGGAGACAGGGAGCTTCTCTGAATCCCTGTGTCTCTGTGTCTCTCTGTATCTCCCTGGCTCGAGCAGATGGGGAGGAAGAGGGAGTGGAGAATGGGGCGCTGGTTACGAGACTGACCCCCCTCCTCCCCGCCCCAGATCAGCCCACCTGCTCGGGACACGGCCGCTCGTGTGCCTGGTCATTAGCCCAAAACAAAGAGGGAATTTAGACAGGACAGGGAACACAATAGAGGGTAAAGCTGCCTGGGAGCGTGTGTGTGTGTGTGTGTGTGTGGGAGCGTGCAGGGACTCCGCGTGTTGATAGCTCTCGACAGAGGGGTCGTGTTGATCCTGATTCGCACATGCAGGTGCTATGCCAGTGATGTCATGTGATCAGCCCTCCTGTCGCTCTGTAATGTAATTTGCATTTGTTACACTGTAGTTGTATTGTGGTGCCTTCATCCTTACATTCCAGGTTTGAATTGATGTGCCTTTGCATTCGGATGATTAGGGTTCCTCGTTTAAGAGATGGGGTTGATCTTTCTGGAGGGGTATCCCTTTGGCTCTGTACTAACACTGTGTGCACTGTGTGTCGGTTTGCTCACACAGGAACATGGCTTTGAAGAGACAGGCCAGGCTGCAGGTACAGGAGGGAACTCTGTGAGGGTCAGGGGGGATTGTATCACCTGCAACAAAGGAAGGAAGAGAATGGGCAGAGGAAACCAAGAATGAACGGGTGGGAGGGTAAAGCATGGTGCGCCTGGGACAGATTGCTGGTTAAAATCCCTTGCATGCGTTTGAAGACAGCTGAGCGACGGATATCCATTCAGGGAAACAAGGATATTTAGCAAGACAACAATGGGGCTGAGTTGGCACAGTGGGGTAAAACAGGCACTAGATGCCCTGGACCAAGGCAATCTGTGAATGTGTTCATTCCTAGCCACCTTCTGCAACAGGTTGAGAACTGTATCCCTTGTTTTAGAAGGGGGGTGGGTGCAGCAGTCTGTCAGTGTGCCAGTGTCTCACTGATCTCTCATCCTGCTCCCCTCGCTCGCGCTACACTGACCTCAAAACTCTCTGCTTGTTTAGCAGCAGTTGTTTGGCCTACTTTCACAAACAAAAACACAAGCATTTGTTTTGTGATTCCTATAAAAACAAAGAGTAAAGAATGTGACAGGAGGAACAGCAGCTGACATGAAGAGAGTAGTAATGAGGGAGACAACATTTTAATAGAGGAAATATATATATATTTCTTAGCAGATGCCCTTATCCAGGGCAACATACAATTGTTACAAGATATCACATTATTTTTACATACAATTACATTATATTTTACACATTATTTTTACATACAATTATCCATTTATACAGTTTGGGTTTTACTGGAGCAATCTAGGTAAAGTACCTTGCTCAAGGGTACAGCAGCAGTGTCCCCCAGCTGGGATTGAATCCACAACCCTCTGGTCAAGAGTCCAGAGCCACCACTACTCCACACTGCTCCAAAAATGAATTTTTGTATTCCTTCCTGAGAATTTGCCTGGTCTTCAACAGACTTATTTTTTAGTATTCAAATATATTTAAAGATGATCTAAATAAATATAGTTTCATGGTTGTTTTCATAAAAGTCTTTGAGCAGCAGTTTGGAAAGATGGGAGTAAGTGGCATATTCACAAAGCATTTACTCCACTTTGCCATTCACGCCTGTTCTTTTTATTTTAAACACCTGTTCATTTTACAAAACAAGAGCTCAACAGCTAAGTGAGAAAACGAGAAATATCAAACACAGTACATTTAGGTGAAGAGCCCTTGGACTGGAAAATATAGTTTTTGGCAATTTACTGCCAACGAGGGGCAGTGCTGTATATTCCAGTGAAATCCCGGGGCAGTGCTGTATATTCCAGTGAAATCCCGGGGCAGTGCTGTATATTCCAGTGAAATCCCGGGGCAGTGCTGTATATTCCAGTGAAATCCCGGGGCAGTGCTGTATATTCCAGTGAAATCCCGGGGCAGTGCTGTATATTTCAGTGAAATCCCGGGGCAGTGCTGTATATTTCAGTGAAATCCCGGGGCAGTGCTGTATATTCCAGTGAAATCCCGGGGCAGTGCTGTATATTCCAGTGAAATCCCAGGGCAGTGCTGTATATTCCAGTGAAATCCCGGGGCAGTGCTGTATATTTCAGTGAAAACAATTGATAAGTCTTTTTATTTTAGCAGTCCCTTTGTATTGTATGAAGTCGAGGCACACGCATGCTAACTGGACAGACTGCTCCCCCTCCCCCTCTGGTCAGTGAAGACTGACGCTACTCTCGCTAATGAGACGGGGCAGAGCTCGTTAAGACCCACTCTCCTAATTAGAGGCTCTCTAGAATAGCATTGTACCTCTGGAATAATACGCAGTGGGAGAAGAACAGTGAAGAGTGCCGTGGTGATTGTGAGGAGGGCTCCACAAAACAAACCTGGCAAGAGGCTTGGAGAGGTATCCCCCACATCAACGGAAACTTCAGCTGTGCTTTCACAGGGAGGGAGAGGGGGGCACGCGACAAGCCGCTCGTGTACAGTACAGTGTAGCCGTGGTTAAGCGTGGGGTTGTGGGGGTGCACAAAGAAAACCCCACAGTGAAATACTGAACCCCCCCCCCAGAAAACATGGTCAAATGGGACCACATAAAAATACCACCCTTTCAGTATTTAACCCTTTAAGGTACAAGGGACATGTGTCCCATAAATAAAATGATGCTGACTTGCTTATTTTTGCAATGAGATGCACAAAACAGGGTTTAAATGTCCTGACAGGTTGGATTCGGACGCCTCCTCATGATACTCGAGTCTCTCTCAAATGTATTTTAAGAAGAAACTGAACAAGTCTGAACAAGCGCTGAATTCCTGGTGTCCCTTCAGAGGTTCAAAATGTGCAATGCTCTCTCTTTATATCACTGTCTGACACGTCACAAAACCCGAACACAGGAAAAGGCATCGATCTGGCTGCATAAATAGACTGACAATACACTGGGACTGTAATAGAGTACAGTACAGATTATTTAAACACGCCATGCCATGCACGTTTAGGAGTTATCTTATTCTGCATCTGCTCTAAGCTACTCTTTGAGGTGATCTGGAACAGCGAGTTTCGCCTGCTCGTCCTGTCGTTGGATTGGAACAAATGCAAGACAGATTCAAAAATGAGATCCGCTTAAAAAAACAAAACTATAATAATAATAATAATAATAATATTGACTCAGAAGCGTTGAATAGGAAGTGAAGTTATTCAGCGCTAGAGATGTTAAATTCTGCATCTCAAAGGAGGACTTTGGGATCTGGGAAATCAGACTCACATAACAAATAAATAAAAGCACAGAGTACATGATGCCATCTGATGCTATATCTGTGACATGGAGGCTAAGAGCAGCAAGGAGGCAGCCAGCGGTGTGGCACACTCCACAGCAAGAAGCACAGAGCCTGGTCCCTGATGGATTAGAGCAGGATTTAGGAGTGGGATTACAGAGAGACGGTAGGCAATTATTGAGTGGCAGGCTGGGCTGGAACTGTGATTACTGTTTCAGCAGACAGTGCGACATGCATCTACCCAAAAACATGGGATGAGGGGGCTGCAGCCAGCCCCCCTCCAAATCCATCGACCACCAGCCCCACTCCAGCCATGCAATCTGCCCCTCTATCTATCTGTGTATCTGTCTATCCTATCCATCTGCCTGTCTCTAGCTATACAGAGCTCTCCCACTAAGTTGTTTAATTCACCATGTTGACAGTGGATATATTTTCCTGTATAAGGACTCTTCATTAATCTGCTGTTTTCAATACTTCACATTTTTCTGATGTGTGAGATTGTGAGATAAAAAGGGGAACATGTGTTCTCTGTCCATTTCTCCATCAGAGCTGCAGAATGAATCAGTCTGAGGATCTCCCCACCAGCTTGCTTGTCGATGGCTATATTAATAAGAATGGTGGATTGCTAGATTGAAATGTTAAGGCCAGGGGATGACAGCCTCCACTAATTAAATTCTGCAGGTTAATCCCAGCAGAGTGCAGAGTTTAGCCTCCGATCTCAATTTAGAGCATTAGTCAGGGCGGGGGGGCTGAGGCTGGGAGGGGGAGCAACTCATAAAAACAATAAGCACAGATGCGAGGATCGTCTGCTGGTTTACTCAGTGTTTTAAACAGTCAGCCAGTCAGCATGGTCTTATGGTTTTAGGAAAGGGAGATCGTCTCTAACTAACCTGCTTGATTTTTTTGGAGGATGCAACATCGACAATGGATAATTGCAAAGCTTATGACATGGTTTACAGTATTTAGATTTCCAGAAAGCTTTTGACAAAGTCCTGCACAAAAGATTAAATCTCAAACTGAACACAGTAGGGAATCTAACCCTACCTTTCCTCTGTTCCCTCCCCCTCTCTCTCTCCTCTCCCTCTCTCACTCCATGCAGTGGATGACAGCTCTCTTACCAAATCTCCTCTGTGAGTGACGGGTTCAGTGGTCAGGTGAGCGACGCACAAAACGGCTTCAGACAGAGCACCAGAGAGATGCTCCTCTGAGTGGTCTGTGTCACAGTCTGTCATGTTAAAGGATCACCATGCAGAGTGACAGAGAGTAAAACACACTCCACTCTCAGCTCTGCAGCGCTGTCATTACCAGTACATTAATAATAATGAGCACTAGTGTACACACTCCACTCTCAGCTCTGCAGCGCTGTCATTACCAGCACATTAATAATAATGAGCACTAGTCTACACACTCCACTCTCAGCTCTGCAGCGCTGTCATTACCAGCACATTAATAATAATGAGCACTAGTCTACACACTCCACTCTCAGCTCTGCAGCACTGTCATTACCAGCACATTAATAATAATGAGCACTAGTCTACACACTCCACTCTCAGCTCTGCAGCGCTGTCATTACCAGCACATTAATAATAATGAGCACTAGTCTACACACTCCACTCTCAGCTCTGCAGCGCTGTCATTACCAGCACATTAATAATAATGAGCACTAGTCTACACACTCCACTCTCAGCTCTGCAGCGCTGTCATTACCAGCACATTAATAATAATGAGCACTAGTCTACACACTCCACTCTCACATTCTCACATGCTGCCCCCTTTTAAAATGTTATTGGATTAACTTTGTTTCATCTCCTTCTCTGAACAGATTGCCAGCATTTGCATGCGGCACCCTAACAAACACACTTCTGTCACAAGGTCATGTGTTTGACCTCTGTGATGTCATGCAGTCGACCAGCGACCTAGTGAATAATAGTGGGCTTTTGACCTTTAGCACACCACCCCTAAATGAGCCTTGTTGTGCAAACCCCAGCACAGGTCTCATGAAGACTTTGTTTAAAATCCACTTCCTTGTCTCTTGTTGGCTACATTAACGTTTCAACTGGTCCCCTTTTATCTTGCTGAGAATCTTTTGGTTCTTGACAAATGTTTCTTCAGGATATTCAGAGGCAACGCTGCAGATAAACCACTTTATACCACAAGCGTGGGTATACCTAGCTTGTGGTATAAAATAATGGAGTGGGATAACATGAGTGGAATAACACAAGTGGAATAACATGAGTGGACGAGACTCCCGAGTTTAGTCAAGAAATGCCATCTACTGATCTGCCTGCGCCTGGCTTCTCTAAAAAGACGGTTGTGAAGCTGCCATGAACAGGGTTGGAAATGAATCTGCGTCGAAGCAGAGTCTGCTGACAACGACAGTAAAGATCTGCCAGCTAAAATAATCCCTGGATTCATAGATTTAATATTTTTAAAAAAACTGTACACATTTGATTGCTATTTATTTTAAAAATGAACAGAATACTGGATGATTGTTCGTGGAGTACGGTTTTCATTCGATGTCCTTACATAAACCACTGGGACATCCTCCTGCGGAGAAGAAAACCTGTACCCAGGAACGACCGTTCAGCATCCTCAATGCATCCGGCTACTGTTGCTGTAGGTCACAGGAACGACCGTTCAGCATCCTCAATGCATCCTGCTACTGTTGCTGTAGGTCACAGGAACGACCGTTCAGCATCCTCAATGCATCCTGCTACTGTTGCTGTAGGTCACAGGAACGACCGTTCAGCATCCTCAATGCATCCTGCTACTGTTGCTGTAGGTCACAGGAACGACCGTTCAGCATCCTCAATGCATCCTGCTACTGTTGCTGTAGGTCACAGGAACGACCGTTCAGCATCCTCAATGCATCCTGCTACTGTTGCTGTAGGTCACAGGAACGACCGTTCAGCATCCTCAATGCATCCTGCTACTGTTGCTGTAGGTCACAGGAACGATCGTTCAGCATCCTCAATGCATCCTGCTACTGTTGCTGTAGGTCACAGGAACGACCGTTCAGCATCCTCAATGCATCCTGCTACTGTTGCTGTAGGTCACAGGAACGACCGTTCAGCATCCTCAATGCATCCTGCTACTGTTGCTGTAGGTCACAGGAACGACCGTTCAGCATCCTCAATGCATCCTGCTACTGTTGCTGTAGGTCACAGGAACGACCGTTCAGCATCCTCAATGCATCCTGCTACTGTTGCTGTAGGTCACAGGAACGACCGTTCAGCATCCTCAATGCATCCTGCTACTGTTGCTGTAGGTCACAGGAACGACCGTTCAGCATCCTCAATGCATCCTGCTACTGTTGCTGTAGGTCACAGGAACGACCGTTCAGCATCCTCAATGCATCCTGCTACTGTTGCTGTAGGTCACAGGAACGACCGTTCAGCATCCTCAATGCATCCTGCTACTGTTGCTGTAGGTCACAGGAACGACCGTTCAGCATCCTCAATGCATCCTGCTACTGTTGCTGTAGGTCACAGGAACGACCGTTCAGCATCCTCAATGCATCCTGCTACTGTTGCTGTAGGTCACAGGAACGACCGTTCAGCATCCTCAATGCATCCTGCTACTGTTGCTGTAGGTCACAGGAACGACCGTTCAGCATCCTCAATGCATCCTGCTACTGTTGCTGTAGGTCACAGGAACGACCGTTCAGCATCCTCAATGCATCCTGCTACTGTTGCTGTAGGTCACAGGAACGACCGTTCAGCATCCTCAATGCATCCTGCTACTGTTGCTGTAGGTCACAGGAACGACCGTTCAGCATCCTCAATGCATCCTGCTACTGTTGCTGTAGGTCACAGGAACGACCGTTCAGCATCCTCAATGCATCCTGCTACTGTTGCTGTAGGTCACAGGAACGACCGTTCAGCATCCTCAATGCATCCTGCTACTGTTGCTGTAGGTCACAGGAACGACCGTTCAGCATCCTCAATGCATCCTGCTACTGTTGCTGTAGGTCACAGGAACGACCGTTCAGCATCCTCAATGCATCCTGCTACTGTTGCTGTAGGTCACAGGAACGATCGTTCAGCATCCTCAATGCATCCTGCTACTGTTGCTGTAGGTCACAGGAACGACCGTTCAGCATCCTCAATGCATCCTGCTACTGTTGCTGTAGGTCACAGGAACGACCGTTCAGCATCCTCAATGCATCCTGCTACTGTTGCTGTAGGTCACAGGAACGACCGTTCAGCATCCTCAATGCATCCTGCTACTGTTGCTGTAGGTCACAGGAACGACCGTTCAGCATCCTCAATGCATCCTGCTACTGTTGCTGTAGGTCACAGGAACGACCGTTCAGCATCCTCAATGCATCCTGCTACTGTTGCTGTAGGTCACAGGAACGACCGTTCAGCATCCTCAATGCATCCTGCTACTGTTGCTGTAGGTCACAGGAACGACCGTTCAGCATCCTCAATGCATCCTGCTACTGTTGCTGTAGGTCACAGGAACGACCGTTCAGCATCCTCAATGCATCCTGCTACTGTTGCTGTAGGTCACAGGAACGACCGTTCAGCATCCTCAATGCATCCGGCTACTGTTGCTGTAGGTCACAGGAACGACCGTTCAGCATCCTCAATGCATCCTGCTACTGTTGCTGTAGGTCACAGGAACGACCGTTCAGCATCCTCAATGCATCCTGCTACTGTTGCTGTAGGTCACAGGAACGACCGTTCAGCATCCTCAATGCATCCTGCTACTGTTGCTGTAGGTCACAGGAACGACCGTTCAGCATCCTCAATGCATCCTGCTACTGTTGCTGTAGGTCACAGGAACGACCGTTCAGCATCCTCAATGCATCCTGCTACTGTTGCTGTAGGTCACAGGAACGACCGTTCAGCATCCTCAATGCATCCTGCTACTGTTGCTGTAGGTCACAGGAACGACCGTTCAGCATCCTCAATGCATCCTGCTACTGTTGCTGTAGGTCACAGGAACGACCGTTCAGCATCCTCAATGCATCCTGCTACTGTTGCTGTAGGTCACAGGAACGACCGTTCAGCATCCTCAATGCATCCTGCTACTGTTGCTGTAGGTCACAGGAACGACCGTTCAGCATCCTCAATGCATCCTGCTACTGTTGCTGTAGGTCACAGGAACGACCGTTCAGCATCCTCAATGCATCCTGCTACTGTTGCTGTAGGTCACAGGAACGACCGTTCAGCATCCTCAATGCATCCTGCTACTGTTGCTGTAGGTCACAGGAACGACCGTTCAGCATCCTCAATGCATCCTGCTACTGTTGCTGTAGGTCACAGGAACGACCGTTCAGCATCCTCAATGCATCCTGCTACTGTTGCTGTAGGTCACAGGAACGACCGTTCAGCATCCTCAATGCATCCTGCTACTGTTGCTGTAGGTCACAGGAACGACCGTTCAGCATCCTCAATGCATCCTGCTACTGTTGCTGTAGGTCACAGGAACGACCGTTCAGCATCCTCAATGCATCCTGCTACTGTTGCTGTAGGTCACAGGAACGACCGTTCAGCATCCTCAATGCATCCTGCTACTGTTGCTGTAGGTCACAGGAACGACCGTTCAGCATCCTCAATGCATCCTGCTACTGTTGCTGTAGGTCACAGGAACGACCGTTCAGCATCCTCAATGCATCCTGCTACTGTTGCTGTAGGTCACAGGAACGACCGTTCAGCATCCTCAATGCATCCTGCTACTGTTGCTGTAGGTCACAGGAACGACCGTTCAGCATCCTCAATGCATCCTGCTACTGTTGCTGTAGGTCACAGGAACGACCGTTCAGCATCCTCAATGCATCCTGCTACTGTTGCTGTAGGTCACAGGAACGACCGTTCAGCATCCTCAATGCATCCTGCTACTGTTGCTGTAGGTCACAGGAACGACCGTTCAGCATCCTCAATGCATCCTGCTACTGTTGCTGTAGGTCACAGGAACGACCGTTCAGCATCCTCAATGCATCCTGCTACTGTTGCTGTAGGTCACAGGAACGACCGTTCAGCATCCTCAATGCATCCTGCTACTGTTGCTGTAGGTCACAGGAACGACCGTTCAGCATCCTCAATGCATCCTGCTACTGTTGCTGTAGGTCACAGGGTCTGATGCAGCTTCGCCATTTGTGTTCTGAACTGCTACACAGGAAGTGATTCATTACCAGGAAGCAGCAGACACTTTTGAAGATATCTGCATATTTCAAATTGAAGAATAAAACACTGGCAAGTGAATATATTGCAGTTGAAGAAGCCGGGACTGAACACAGCTGAGGGAGTATTAGACTGTGTCTGGGGAGCCAGTCTCACACAGCACAGGGGTTCTGCTGGGGGCAGCGACTGCGGGTCTACAACCAGCTAGAGTCGGGAGGCTATGGAAACAAATAAAAGAGATTACAGACTCGACATTCATTAACATAAAAGCATTAGCCCAGAAGAGCAGGGCTTGTGTTCTGCACAGCGCTATTACTGCATGTCAGCCCTCTTCCCTCCAGGACAACCCTGCAAACAAGAGGCTGCAGAGACGGCAATCTTTGCAGTGCCATGACCCCCCTGTACTGGGTGTGTGTGTCTGTGCCGGTGCGTCCAGCTGTGTCTCCAGTTTAGCAGTTCATCGCTCCCGGTTTAGGTGGGGGGGCGGGGGGGTACACTCTTGTCGTGGTTCTTGAAAAGCCGTGTTTATCCTGGATTAGACACAAGAATCTTAATAATTGTTTCTCTCAGAAATGAAAAGAAGCAACTTCTTATAATCCCCTAATCATGCATTACACCTCAGAGCTAACCCACACGCACACACAGAGAGAAAGCCGCTTACACAGGCAGACGCACACACAGATACACGCAGACACTCTGCTCCCTACATCCAGCTCCCTGCACCCTGCACCCTGCACCTTATACCCTACACCCTACACCCTACACCTCACACCCTGCTTCCTGCACACTAGCCCTTGCTCCCCTGGTTTATCGGTGCAGGGTGCCCATCTGCCATGGCCGTGCTGAGCTGGATTTTCAGTTAATCCCGGTGGCCCCGCTGTGGGGGGCTGCAAACTGCTGACCGGCCCCAGACACCGGCTTTACTTAATTACAGTGCGGCTTCAGGTTGGAGGAAGAAGTGAACAGACGCGCAGTGTTTCATCGTGACACTGCGACCTACCGTGCAGCGTTTTCAATCCTGTGCTATTTTGTTGATTTTTTTCTTCTAAAATGAATATACTTCCTGGCGAGATTTTAAACAATCATTTATTCCAAGAGGGACAGGGAGGTCAGTATAGTTATCAGTACCAATCACTCCTCATAGTGTAGCTGCTATAGTTATCAATATCACTCCTCATAGTGCAGCTGCTATAGTTATCAATATCACTCCTCATAGTGCAGCTGCTATAGTTATCAATATCACTCCTCATAGTGTAGCTGCTATAGTTATCAATATCACTCCTCATAGTGTAGCTGCTATAGTTATCAATATCACTCCTCATAGTGCAGCTGCTATAGTTATCAATATCACTCCTCATAGTGTAGCTGCTATAGTTATCAATATCACTCCTCATAGTGCAGCTGCTATAGTTATCAATATCACTCCTCATAGTGTAGCTGCTATAGTTATCAATATCACTCCTCATAGTGTAGCTGCTATAGTTATCAATATCACTCCTCATAGTGTAGCTGCTACAGTTATCAATATCACTCCTCATAGTGTAGCTGCTATAGTTATCAATATCACTCCTCATAGTGTAGCTGCTATAGTTATCAATATCACTCCTCATAGTGTAGCTGCTATAGTTATCAATATCACTCCTCATAGTGTAGCTGCTATAGTTATCAATATCACTCCTCATAGTGTAGCTGCTATAGTTATCAATATCACTCCTCATAGTGTAGCTGCTATAGTTATCAATATCACTCCTCATAGTGTAGCTGCTATAGTTATCAATATCACTCCTCATAGTGCAGCTGCTATTCCAAATATTGTGTTCTAGTCTAGCTGAAAAAGCTAACAATCCCAGATACAATGTTATTGTATAACTGCTAGTTAGCAATCTCACACGCGGTGTTCTAGTTTAGCTGCTATAGTTATCTATACCGAACACTGTGTTCTAGTCTAGCTGCTATAGTTATCTATACCGAACACTGTGTTCTAATCTAGCTGCTATAGTTATCTATACCGAACACTGTGTTCTAGTTTAGCTGCTATAGTTATCTATACCGAACACTGTGTTCTAATCTAGCTGCTATAGTTATCTATACCGAACACTGTGTTCTAGTTTAGCTGCTATAGTTATCTATACCGAACACTGTGTTCTAGTCTAGCTGCTATAGTTATCTATACCGAACACTGTGTTCTAGTCTAGCTGCTATAGTTATCTATACCGAACACTGTGTTCTAGTCTAGCTGCTATAGTTATCAGTTATGTAACCCTGCTTCATGTTTGGTGTTGCTGACTGTAGCTGCTGTAGTGCAGCACTGTGTTCTAGGCAGTGTGTGCCAGTAACAGTCTTTTTCACCTTGCACGGCCTCGATGCTGGCAGTCCACACAGTTAACAGGAATTATAAAGGGATTTTAAGACAAGGTCACCAGACTCCCTCAGTGCAGTGTCAGCCCTCTGTTAGTCCCTCCTAGTTTAGCTTTTAATCGTTTAATGTGTGGTCTTGCACTGAGATCACTGTGTGTCCGTGACAAGTGTCCATGACCCTGTCTCATTAGCAGAGGTGGGTAAATGACCCACAACAAACTTAAGAATTGGGAGGGGAGGCGGGGGGGGTCCTTCTATTTGGGGGGTCTGACTACGCTACTGACTGACAACCTGTGAGTTTGATGTGACTCCCCCTTCCTCCCTCTTTGATTATCTCTTGTGCTTCCTCTTCCTTCTCTCCCTCGTCCTCAGGCTTTTTTACGTGCATGCCCTCTCTCCCTCGTTCTATTCGTTCTGCTCTCCCCCAGGCTGTCCCACGGCTGCCCCCTGTCTCAGTGATGGAGCGGGGGGGGGGGGTCTGAGGTGTGAAAAGTAATTTGGGAGAGTAATCTCCTGTGTGGTAATGGATTGCTCCGGCCTGGCCTGTGTGTTGCCGGTCGTATCTGAGGTGGAAATGGCTCTAATCCCCCACGGCACCGCGGCTTCATCAGTGTTCATATCCTTCCAAACGGAATCATGCCCTTCCATTACTGACACCAGGGTGCCTTGAATGCAAATCATCAAGAGAAACTTCATCACAAAGAGTTCATCCGCGGCTTTGAGAAACACCCCTGCTTCTCTCTCAATGTCCTAAAAAGAGGCTCTTCTTACCCTGCTCTCACTGGGGAAGAACGAACCTCAACCCTGCACACAAGAACATGCATGTAACACAGACCGGTCACACAAGAACATGCATGCAACACAGACCGGTCACACAAGAACATGCATGCAACACAGACCGGTCACACAAGGACATGCATGTAACACAGGCCGGTCACACAAGGACATGCATGTAACACAGACCGGTCACACAAGAACATGTATGTAACAAGAGGATTCAGAATACCCAGTTCCAATATTAGGATCCAATCTTAAAAGCACAGATTCCTCGTAAAACTAATAAAAAAAGTGATTCCGTCCGACATTCCAATATATTTTCTGGCTGTTTTTGTGCAAAACTATTTTTAAATTTTAGTTTTCATCTTTTTTAACTTTATTTTCATCAAGCAGAGAAACTACTATGAAGATTGTTTGAAGAAACTAAATCTATTTAGCCTAGATGAAAGAATAATTAGGGTGGATTTGACTGCAGACTTGAAAGGAGCTGACATAGTTAACCCTCACTGATAGAATAATTAGGGTGGATTTGACTGCAGACTTGAAAGGAGCTGACATAGTTAACCCTCACTGATAGAATAATTAGGGTGGATTTGACTGCAGACTTGAAAGGAGCTGACATAGTTAACCCTCAGCGATAGAATAATTAGGGTGGATTTGACTGCAGACTTGAAAGGAGCTGACATAGTTAACCCTCACCAATAGAATAATTAGGGTGGATTTGACTGCAGACTTGAAAGGAGCTGACATAGTTAACCCTCAGCGATAGAATAATTAGGGTGGATTTGACTGCAGACTTGAAAGGAGCTGACATAGTTAACCCTCAGCGATAGAATAATTAGGGTGGATTTGACTGCAGACTTGAAAGGAGCTGACATAGTTAACCCTCACTGATAGAATAATTAGGGTGGATTTGACTGCAGACTTGAAAGGAGCTGACATAGTTAACCCTCACTGATAGAATAATTAGGGTGGATTTGTCTGCAGACTTGAAAGGAGCTGACATAGTTAACCCTCACTGATAGAATAATTAGGGTGGATTTGACTGCAGACTTGAAAGGAGCTGACATAGTTAACCCTCAGCGATAGAATAATTAGGGTGGATTTGACTGCAGACTTGAAAGGAGCTGACATAGTTAACCCTCAGCGATAGAATAATTAGGGTGGATTTGACTGCAGACTTGAAAGGAGCTGACATAGTTAACCCTCACGGATAGAATAATTAGGGTGGATTTGACTGCAAACTTGAAAGGAGCTGACATAGTTAACCCTCAGCGATAGAATAATTAGGGTGGATTTGACTGCAGACTTGAAAGGAGCTGACATAGTTAACCCTCAGCGATAGAATAATTAGGGTGGATTTGACTGCAAACTTGAAAGGAGCTGACATAGTTAACCCTCAGCGATAGAATAATTAGGGTGGATTTGACTGCAGACTTGAAAGGAGCAGACATAGTTAACCCTCACCGTTAGAATAATTAGGGTGGATTTGACTGCAGACTTGAAAGGAGCTGACATAGTTAACCCTCACTGATAGAATAATTAGGGTGGATTTGACTGCAAACTTGAAAGGAGCTGACATAGTTAACCCTCACTGATAGAATAATTAGGGTGGATTTGACTGCAGACTTGAAAGGAGCTGACATAGTTAACCCTCAGCGATAGAATAATTAGGGTGGATTTGACTGCAGACTTGAAAGGAGCTGACATAGTTAACCCTCACTGATAGAATAATTAGGGTGGATTTGACTGCAGACTTGAAAGGAGCTGACATAGTTAACCCTCACTGATAGAATAATTAGGGTGGATTTGACTGCAGACTTGAAAGGAGCTGACATAGTTAACCCTCACTGATAGAATAATTAGGGTGGATTTGACTGCAGACTTGAAAGGAGCTGACATAGTTAACCCTCACTGATAGAATAATTAGGGTGGATTTGACTGCAGACTTGAAAGGAGCTGACATAGTTAACCCTCAGCGATGGAATAATTAGGGTGGATTTGACTGCAGACTTGAAAGGAGCTGACATAGTTAACCCTCACTGATAGAATAATTAGGGTGGATTTGTCTGCAGACTTGAAAGGAGCTGACATAGTTAACCCTCACTGATAGAATAATTAGGGTGGATTTGACTGCAGACTTGAAAGGAGCTGACATAGTTAACCCTCAGCGATAGAATAATTAGGGTGGATTTGACTGCAGACTTGAAAGGAGCTGACATAGTTAACCCTCACTGATAGAATAATTAGGGTGGATTTGACTGCAGACTTGAAAGGAGCTGACATAGTTAACCCTCAGCGATAGAATAATTAGGGTGGATTTGACTGCAGACTTGAAAGGAGCTGACATAGTTAACCCTCAGCGATAGAATAATTAGGGTGAATCAGCTACTAGGAACGAGCATCGATGGGCTGAATGGCCTCCTTATGTTTGTAAATGCTCGTGTTCTTCCGTTCTTACCCGTTGTGTGAAAGTTCAGCAGTCAAGAAAGATTTTTGTTTGCCATCCTTGCTGAAAACAAGCAGCCCTCCCACTGACACTGAACCACAGCGCCCCCTAGTGCAGCCTCCACTGGTGACGTGTCTGTGATCAGTCCTGCCCACTCCATAGACCGGTGACACCCTGTATGTTCTCTCTGAGCTTCCAGCCAGGAGGTAGCCAATGAAGAACTGTGGCTAGGTGAGCTTCCTCTTGCAATACCATTGCTGTTCTTATCATCGCTATTAATAATAATAACACCCCAGATCCTCCCCTGCAGACACAAAGCTTTAGAACGAATGGATTTGAACACGTGTCCTCCAACAAGCACTGGGACTGATTAATAAACAGCCTGGTAATGGAGCACAGAGAGGTGGACGTAAAGCCCATTGTTAATCATGAAGCCGCTCTCAGCCAATCAAAGCTACAGATTTTGCTTAAGCATCGTCTCATGCACGATAGACTACCGACTGGCAAGGAAATAATAATAAAGTGAACTCATTTATTGTAAAAAATCTAACAGTCAAAGCAGATGAGGCGCGTGTCCGCAGGATTTTGATGCTGTGCTGTTTCTATGTTTTTCTCTCTTTTTTCTTAAAACCTTTTATATGTGAAGTCCTTATCTCCTTATGGTACTTAGCTTTCCACGACAAAGCTTGCAAGACGAAAGCCAGAGAAAATGCTCTGTATTCTCTTATACGCTAACAATGTTTGGTTTTACAATAAAATATAATCATTTAGTGGAGCCCAACCCCAACCCCCAACCCCTAACCTCAACCTCAACCCCAACCCCCAACCCCTAACCTCAACCCCACCCCCACCCTCAACCTCAACCTCAACCTCAACCCCAACTCCAACCCCCACCCTCAACCTCAACCTCAACCCCAACTCCAACCCCCAACCCCTGCAAATAGAACCTTCCAGTGTATCAAAGGAAGCTTTGTCTCTGTATGCTGGACTCAGGAGCCCCATTGCAGAGCAGTTTGAGATACTATTAGTCTTACTCGCAGAGCCTAATAATTACTCACACCTGAGCTTCAGACACACCAGAGGTCACAAGGCTCAGGTGTGTCTAATTTGGCTAGAATGGCTCAAACTTTTTTTTTTTTTGTTATCCTAAGGGCATTTGTTTCAAATTACACCCCCTAAATTGGAGCCTTCAGTTCCTGGTTTACTGTCTCTTTGTGACATGGCATATAACTCTAATCACGGAAACGTAATGGTGCAGCTGGAACCCAGCATGGGGAACCCTCTGTGGTTTAGTATACGAGAGTGGTTCTAGAACCCTCATGGTTAAGAATGATTCTTTATAGAACCCAAACAAAATAAGAGTTCCAGGTTCTACTGTATTTAGAATGCCCACAGCAGCGCTTCATTTGTAGGGTCCTTATGCACTGATGGCGTCTGTCTGCCACACTGTAAATGGGGAACAATGATAACTGCCTTGAATCATCGCAAACCTTCTCCAAACTTATCTCAGACTCTAAGGGGCTTGAAACCAGGAGGTCCCCGGTTCAAACCCCGGCTCACTCACTGACTCGTTGTGTGACCTTGAGGAAGTCACTTAACCTCCTTGTGCTCCGTCTTTCGGATGAGACGTAGTTGTAAGTGACTCTGTAGCTGATGCACAGTTCACACACCCTAGTCTCTGTAAGTCGCCTTGGATAAAGGCGTCTGCTAAATAAACAAATAATAAATAAACAAATAATTGCAGATTGAATTCGGGGTTATTCCGACAAACTTCGGATTGATTTTATAAGAATATTAACCCTGTAGAACAAAGTACTCTGAGATCGAGGCCCTGAGTGTGAGTGACCCCCCCACCCCACCCCACCCCACCCCACCCCCAAAAAAAAATCAATAATGCACCCTCAGTGTTAGAAAGAAGGATTGACACCAGGGCTGTCTGCACAACACGACTCTACTTACAGGGGAGCGTCTGGACACTGGGTGGGGTTTCTTGGTACAAACGAGTCAAGATGCTAAAATAATTGACGCTGGAGAGCAGCGCCACTGAAGCAGTGTATTTTTAGTTCTGTTTTCTATCTGGCCCTTTGCGTTCAACCCTTACTGATAAAGCAGCCCCCGTCCTTCCCATTGTTCTGGATTTATTGTGTGGGTTCAAGAGCGCTGATAGAGTTCATCATCATAATATTAATGCCAGTGATAATAGAATGGATCGCAGGGATTGAAAGTAAGCCCCTCCTTTGTGTGGGGGATTATTGGGAGGGGGTTTGCACCGCTGGGTCTCCGACAGGCCTAGGTAGAGTGACCTGAGGGGTGAGGATCTCTTTATCAGCGCAGAGCGTCTGGAGAGAGACTGGACCCCCCGACCCCTGACCCCACTCCCCACACACTCAGATACAGCCATGAATAGCTCAACCCTTTTCAGCCATTTGTAACCGTTTTCTTGAGTTAGAGATCAAACTAGCCAGCCAGCGATGCTGGTTTACATGAGCCTTTACATGAGCCTTGTGACTGGAGTCAATGGTCCCGCAGAACAATTTAGAAGAAATAACCCCGAATTCAATCTGCAATTATTTGTTTATTGACCCAAATCACTACCGAACCTGGTGGATTGGTACCGTCTACGTCTAAAATCTGGAAGCTGGCTGTTCTGGAATCCAACATGATCTGTAAATCTTGACTGTTTTAAAACTCAATGGAAATCTGACTGTGCAGTCAGGCACTAAGCCGTGTGACTGTTTTGTTTTATTATTATTTGTTTATTTGAGACTCGGGTGTGTGAACTATGCATCAGCTGCAGAGTCACTTACAACTACGTCTCATCCGAAAGACGGAGCACAAGGAGGTGAAGTGACTTGCTCAGGGTCACACAATGAGTCAGCTGAGGTGGGATTTGAACCGGGGACCTCCTGGTTACAAGCCATTTTCTTTAACCACTGGACCACACAGCCTACACGTTTTCTTTCTAAATGTCTGACTGTCCAGCAGGTATGCTAGTCTGCATCTACAGTAAAATCCTTGTTTACGTAACAATGGAAAAAGTCAATCTAAAAATGAATATGTTGGTAGAGCTCACAACAGAAAAGGGATTTGAAAACGTGGTCTGTAGGGGGTGTGCTGATACTTGGATGAGAGGAATCTCTACAGGTTTGAAAGTTACTAGTGTGTTTTGTTGAAACACAAACATGTGAGGAAATGCAAGGCAATGAAATATTCATGGCAACCTCTGTGTGTGTGTGTGGTGTGTCTCTCTCCCTCTCTCTCTCTCTCCTCCCTTCTTACAACGAGATTGAACCCGAGAAGCTAAAGCCGTCTTTTCAGCCTTTCCCTCGTTGTGTCTATCTGCGACTCACAGCACGCAGAGGTGTCGCTTTCCACTGGCACTTTGGACAGCATCTACTTATAGAAAGAAGAGGAAGAGAAAAGAAAAACACAAGAGGTATTATCGGAGAGGGATGAGAGCAGCAAAGGCATTTCTTTTTTTGTCTCTTTATTCCCATCCTAAGTCCTGGGCTTTGCTCCCAATCCGATTGGGCGATACGGCCGGGTATGTAAATTAGATGCAAAGAGGCAGCAGGCTGGCGACCCCCCCGAAAGGCTTTTCTCTCTTCTCCTTCGCTATGCTCTTTCCTGTGTTTACAGCGCTGTCTTCAGATCCCATTCATACCCTCTCTGTATCTCTCCCACTTTCTTCTCTCTCAGCTCAGCTTTAAGTCCTTATCAGCTGATGCTCTGCACGCATTCCAGCTGAGCCGTGGCCCGCTGCCTGTCTCGCTGGTCACGGCAATTCTACACATCCCAAAAAAGAAAACCTGTTTCCAAGGCATGTGGTGGGCATCGGAGAGAGCGGGAGGGAGGGGGTCGGAGTGTGTGACTGAGAGAGAGAGTCGGAATGTGTGACAGAGAGGGAAGGAGTCGGAGTGTGTGACAGAGGGAGGGAGAGTCGGAGTGTGTGACAGAGAGGGAAGGAGTCGGAGTGTGTGACAGAGAGGGAGGGAGAGAGGGAGTCGGAGTGTGTGACAGAGGGAGAGTCGGAGTGTGTGACAGAGAGGAAGAGTCGGAGTGTGTGACAGAGGGAGGGAGAGTCGGAGTGTGTGACAGAGAGGGAAGGAGTCGGAGTGTGTGACAGAGAGGAAGGGAGAGAGGGAGTCGGAGTGTGTGACAGAGGGAGAGTCGGAGTGTGTGACAGAGAGGAAGAGTCGGAGTGTGTGACAGAGGGAGGGAGAGTCGGAGTGTGTGACAGAGAGGGAGGGAGGGAGGGAGGGAGGGAGAGTCAGAGTGTGTGACAGAGGGAGGGAGGAGTCAGAGTGTGTGACAGAGATAGAGGGAGGGGGTCCGAGTGAGTGACAGAGAGGGAGGGAGACAGGGAGAGGGAGTCGGAGTGTGTGACAGAGAGGGAGGGAGGCAGGGAGGGAGAGTCAGAGTGTGTGACAGAGAGAGGGAGGGAGGGAGAGTCGGCGTGCGTTACAGAGAGAGCGAGGGAAGGGGTCGGAGTGTGTGACTGAGGGAGGGAGGGAGATTTGGAGTGTGTGCAGAGAGAGGGAGGGAGGGAGAGGGAAGCAGCAACAGACAGCAGGCCTTGCAGTGTTAGAAGGTAAAACTTCTAAGTCAGCAGGACTAAAGAGTTTTATTGAAGTTCTGGGTGAAATTCCTTTGGAATGGCAGCCATCGTTCTGCAGTCCTTGCCCAGTTTATTTGTTTAGACTGGATATCAATGCACAGAACTGCTCCACACTCAAGTAACAAAATTCCACACTCAAGTAAGAAAACTGAGAAACAAACCATTTTAGAGTGCTTACTAGACCCTGGACTGGATTGGTAGAGGTCCCGAGGGTCTCCTCTGGTAAAGACACGGCCGCGTGTGTGCACTCTTGCTCTAATAAATCCGAAGAAACATTTCTTCAGAAACACGTTTCCTTCATACCTGATCCCCCCTCCCCCTTTACCTTCCCTCACAGAGAGGTCTGCCCGCTGCTCTTTGACGGCAGAATAAAGGAAAGGAAATCGAGAGCTCTGTCAGACAAGGACAAGTTTGTTCCTTTCATTGCCAGGGAGGGAGAGTGTGAGCGAGGCCAGTGTGCAAGTGATACCTCACTGTCTTAATCTGCTGTTGCTGCTGGAATTGAAGCTGCTAAGTGATGAGACAAACTAGACCCTGCTGAATTGTCTTTGCACGCTGCCCCCTGCACAGCTCACTGCTCCGAAACCAGCTCCTCACAGTCCTGCACTGTGAGAGCTGGCTGTGCTGCTGGGGCTTTCAATAAACCATTCACTATTCACTCCTACAGAAATGAAAAATGGAGGGCAGTTCTGCACTTGCAAATGATTCGTTCTCTAGATCTGTCAACAATCTGTGGGCGGGGGGGGGGGCCTTTTTACTGATTCTTTTTGGGGGGGGTGCTTTGCTGTAACAATCTGCAAGTGTGCTTTTGAGTTACGACTAAGTAAATAATAACAAGTCAAGGGTATTCTATGTGAGGAAGCAACTTGCTTTTCTGGTTCCTTTCTGCATTGATGAACTGTGTGTTCAGCGTGTGTTCAGTGCATGTTAAGGGTGGGGATCAGAGAGGGTTTAACTCACAATCCAGGGGGTCTTTCAAATGGCCAGCCCCTGCGATTTTATTTTTCTCTTAATTCCCAGCCGGAAGGGATTAAGGGAAGACTTGAAAACAGCAGATCCTTCAGTCTGAGACGTTTAAAAGGCCGGGGAGTGAGACAGAGGCGACAGCGCGAGCTGCGGGAGTGCCGGTGCTGAGCGAGTCATTTCCAACCTGCTCCCTGGATTAATCAGTCACCGGCTCTCTTAATCCCTGCCACTCTGCCCAAACCCGGCACCCTGGAGAGCTGCTTTCTGGGACAGCAAGCGACTGCCTCGTGTGCTGGTCTGAACTCGTGAGTAAGTGGATGGCAGGGGTCTGCTCAAGAGGCGCAGAAATGAACCCCACAGAACGGCGGTGGGACTGTTTTCAAACGTCACCATGGAATTGAATCTGCGGGACGTTCCGTTCGACCGTTAAAGACGAGATCCTTCCAGTATGTGATCTCATGACCAGGGAGCGCTTGATCGAGGTGGTAGGGGGATTCAATTGAATAAAAATACATCACCTCTTTATGCAGTGATATTTCCCTGTTCCCGCTCTGGTGGGATTGTACCCCATTCTGGAGGGATTGTACCCCACTCTGGAGGGATTGTACCCCGATCCTCCAGGAGTCTGTCCCACAAATGGGCTCAAGTTTTTCCTACAGCTGCTTAACTGAGATTAAGAAAGATGCCAGAAGCCTCGTCTCGTTTGAACCAAATCACAGACAATACCAGCAGGGCGAAAAGACAACGGCTCTGTGAGCATCTCATTTATTCATTTATAAAAACGCAGAACCGATCCGGGTTAAACTCCGAAGTCTTGAACGGAGAGGCACATTTTTGGCAACAGAACAGAACTGCCAATGGCAACAAAAAAACTAACTAAGTAACTAACTAACTATCTAACAGGTGTACAGAGGATCACTGTAAAGGAAGGGGTAACCCCAGCAGTGCAGAAGAACATTGAACTCCTTGGTGTCTGTGTCCTCCAGTCTACTGCTGCTGAAGCCTCTCTCTTTCCCTGGCCAGTTGATGCACGGCCTGGCGGATGGCCTCAGCCTGGGGGTCTCCTGGCTCCCTCTGCAGGTACAGGCTGAAGTGGAGCTGGCTGGAGGATAGGAGCCGCTCGGAGTCCACGCCCCCCCCGCCCGCACGCAGCAGCCTCTCGCTCGCCAGAGCCAGGTTCTTGTGCCAGTTCGCGGGATGCCTCTCCCCCTCCACCTCTCCCTCCCTGCCCACCAGCTCCTGGTAGACCTGACCGGGAGAGAGGGGAGAGAGAGATTGTAATGGTACAGCAATCAGCGGTACTCATGTGAAGCGCACAGTGATGTGGGTGTGGTATTGCTGCGGGTGTGGCATTGCTGCGGGTGTGGCATTGCTGCGGGTGTGGCATTGCTGCGGATGTGGCATTGCTGTGGGTGTGGTATTGCTGCGTGTGTGGCATTGCTGCGGGTGTGGTATTGCTGCGGGTGTGGTATTGCTGCGGGTGTGGTATTGCTGCGGGTGTGGCATTGCTGTGGGTGTGGTATTGCTGTAGGTGTGGTATTGCTGTAGGAGATGTTCACACTCACAGTGTAAGAGAGCTGGTAGAGCTGCACCTGTACCTCCGCACTGCCGCTCTGCTTCTCCGCCAGGTCAAACAGGAAGAACGCAGTCTTCATCCTGCATGAGGAACCGCAGCCATGGTGATAACAAGAACAACAATACGAGTTTTAATGATGGGATTGTAAGAGGAAGCTCACCTGGACTGCCACATTTCTTCATTGGCTACCTCCTCCCAGGATCCCGGCTGGAAGCTAAGAGAGAACACACCGAGTGAGCGTGTGTGTGTGTGTGCGCTTGCGTGTGACTGAGTGTGTGCGTGTGCGTGTGCGACGCTGTACCTGTTGTAAGGCTCAGTCCAGTTGTACATATTCCGGGTCAGTCTGACCCACTCCGCAGGGTAGAAGGGGGTTCCAGAGGGGACCAGCTTCTCACAGACCCCCCAGGGCCACAGAGAGAAGCCCCTCTCCCAGGACCGGTCCCCCTCAGGCAGCCCGATGCAAGCGAAGACCTCCCTCCTGCAAGCACACCCACCGCACACAGGCACTGTCAGCATGCCTATGGTACTGCACAATGATTTATTGATGCCTGGTCGGCCCTGCACTCACCCTGCGTTCTCCGACAGGAACCTCTGCAGGTTGAAGGTTTGGTCTGACAGCACCGGGTCCCACAGCCTCCCCGGGAACCGGACTCCAGGGAGGTGCCGGCCCAGCTTGGAAACGTACCAATCATAGGTCATCATCTAGGGAAAGGACACCGGGAAAACCAATCAGAGGCCAGTTTTGCCCTCAACAGCAGAACAGGCACAGACTCACAAAGACACACACACTGACACACACAGAGACAGAGAGACAGACAGATACGCACACACACACACACACTGACACACAGACAGACAGACAGACAGACACACACAGAGTCAGAGAGACAGACAGACAGATACGCACACACACACACTGACACACACAGAGACAGACAGATACGCACACACACACACAGAGACAGACAGACAGACAGATACGAACACACACACACACACACACACACACACTCACCTCCTGCTCCACTAGGCTCAGGTCCCCTCTCAGCCCCTCACAGTAGTGCAGGTAGCGCAGAGAGTTCCCTGGCAGGTCCCCTCTCGTCAGGACGATGGATCCATTGGGAATGGAGTTCAGAATGTTCCGAGCAAACCTGTCCACAACGAAGTTCTCACTCTGATCCAACAGCCTAGCACAGATACAGACACACAGGCGCAGGAGCACAGGGCTGTGGGCGTACTTTCTTCTCTAGTGTTGCTCACAAAATCATTCCAGAAAGCTTTGTCATTTTGCACTTCCATTAGCTGCATAGGCCTCATATATCTTGTTTTAAAAATTATAATACATGTGTGCGATAACATGTGTTTCTTTCAAAATTGCACATTTGAGACCTGTGTGTGTGTCTCTGTGACTCTCTGTGTCAGTGTGTGTGTGTCTCTGTGTATCTCTGTGTATATCTGTGTGTGTGTCTTGTAATATAGCGGGTTGTGAGAGACGGCAGGGAGGGGGTTAACCTCCCTGCAAGGGGAAAAAAACTTGTGAGAATGCACCGTTTTGTATTGCTTTGTTGTTTTATTTAATTTTCTAATTGATTTGTTTAATTGGGTTATTGTTAATTATCATCCGCACCTGGGCGTTATTGGAAATTAAGCCCAGGTGCGGGGGTTTAAATAGAGAGCAGGCAGTCTGCTCGGGGCTGCTGAGTGGAAGGAGGCAGTAGGTGCGCTGTCTCCGAGTAGCCAAAGGAAGAGACGAAAGTAAGTGCTGTTTAAACCAGTGTGTTTGTGAAGACGGGTAAACAGCTTAGCTGTCCCGCGTTAGTCAGGGTGTTTCCTGCAAGTCGAGTTAGTGCTCAAGAGGAGCTAGGTGTTATTTTGATTTTTGTATTTGTTGTGTTTTGGTTTATTAAAAAATTGCGCAAACGCGCGTGAAAAATCCATTTCTTGTGTCTGGGTCGCATTCTTAAAGGGGCAACGAACCCAAGTGGGTGTGAATCGTTTACATTTGGTGGCAGAAAGTGTGGGCGCCCCTAAGACCCAGAAATATGGATTTATGGGAACTGATCGAGAAGATCAACCGCAATACAGCCGCTCAAAGAGAGCAACTTAAGAGATGGGAGAGAGAGATGGGGTTGGCCCCAGTGAAGAGAAGGGAGCCAACAGAGTTGGAGCTGTTGCTCCAGAAATGGGAGCAGGCTAGCGCAGCTCCGCAGTCTCCCGAGCCAGAAAGGGAGGAGCTGCCGCTGCCAGAGCCCAGAGGGGAGGAGCTGCCGCTGCCAGAGCCCAGAGGGGAGGAGCTGCCGCTGCCAGAACCCAGAGGGGAGGAGCTGCCGCTGCCAGAGCCCAGAGGGGAGGAGCTGCCGCTGCCAGAGCCCAGAGGGGAGGAGCTGCCGCTGCCGGAGCCCAGAGGGGAGGAGCTGCCGCTGCCGGAGCCCAGAGGGGAGGAGCTGCCGCTGCCGGAGCCCAGAGGGGAGGAGCTGCCGCTGCCAGAGCCCAGAGGGGAGGAGCTGCCGCTGCCAGAGCCCAGAGGGGAGGAGCTGCCGCTGCCAGAGCCCAGAGGGGAGGAGCTGCCGCTGCCAGAGCCCAGAGGGGAGGAGCTGCCGCTGCCAGAGCCCAGAGGGGAGGAGCTGCCGCTGCCAGAGCCCAGAGGGGAGGAGCTGCCGCTTCCGGAGCCTAGGGAGGAGGTGACAAGTGTACCTCCACCACAGCCCCGACCACCACCCCTACGGTCCAGTCCGGTGTCGCTGCGTCCAGTCCCTCACCCCATGCTCCTGGACACCCTGTCGGTTAGCCTGGACCTCCCTTCACTTGACCTGGAGCCCAGGAGTCGGCAGGATCGGGCACAGTTCTCCACCTGGTCCCCTGCTCCGCTCCTCCCGGACATTAAGACGTCGCTGTGCTGCTCTCAGACGTCGCGTACGCTCCCCCTGGCCGCTACTTCGCTCCCCCTTGCTGACCGGACGTCGCTGCACTGGGTCCCAGCTGCAGACCTCTGCCCGCTACTGCAGCCTCCAGTGCCCCGGTTGTCGTGCCGGTCGCCCCTGACAAACCGGTGGGGTCCCTCGTCGCCGGTGCGCGGTCCCTACCTGGCTGACCCAGGACGTGGACCGATCCACCCTCGAGTTCGCCCGTGGAGGAGGGCGAAAATGGACATTTATGGACTCGAGGGTGGGTGGTTATGTTTTAGGGGAGGAGGTGGCCGTCTCATGGCCGGTGTCTTGGAAAGACAAGGGGGGGGAAATGTAATATAGCGGGTTGTGAGAGACGGCAGGGAGGGGGTTAACCTCCCTGCAAGGGGAAAAAACTTGTGAGAATGCACCGTTTTGTATTGCTTTGTTGTTTTATTTAATTTTCTAATTGATTTGTTTAATTGGGTTATTGTTAATTATCATCCGCACCTGGGCGTTATTGGAAATTAAGCCCAGGTGCGGGGGTTTAAATAGAGAGCAGGCAGTCTGCTCGGGGCTGCTGAGTGGAAGGAGGCAGTAGGTGCGCTGTCTCCGAGTAGCCAAAGGAAGAGACGAAAGTAAGTGCTGTTTAAACCAGTGTGTTTGTGAAGACGGGTAAACAGCTTAGCTGTCCCGCGTTAGTCAGGGTGTTTCCTGCAAGTCGAGTTAGTGCTCAAGAGGAGCTAGGTGTTATTTTGATTTTTGTATTTGTTGTGTTTTGGTTTATTAAAAAATTGCGCAAACGCGCGTGAAAAATCCATTTCTTGTGTCTGGGTCGCATTCTTAAAGGGGCAACGAACCCAAGTGGGTGTGAATCGTTTACAGTCTCTATGTGTCTGTATATATCTGTGTGTGTCTGTGTATGTGTATCTCTGTGTATATCTGTGTGTGTGTCTCTATGTATCTGTGTGTGTCTGTGTATGTGTGTCTCTGTGTATATATGTGTGTGTATCTCTGTGTATATCTGTGTGTGTGTGTGTCTGTATAGATCTCTGTGTGTGTCTCTGTATGTGTTTGATTTCCTCCCCCCTCCTCGGTGTCCTGTCAGCACAGACGCCCCCCCCCCACGGTGACAGTCCCATTAGACTTTCTAATAACTCTGTCAACGAGTGCAACGTGAAGTGACTAGGCTAGGCCAGGTTGCATACCTGATCAAAGGGTCTCTGATGTGTGTTTATAAGTGGCTTGTTAGTGTAATCTGTTCACTCTGATCGCTCCCGTTACAAATCATGCATTAACTATCTAATTATTCCAGAGCGGTGCTTTTATACAGGAAGAGACTGGGAGCTGAGAATCGGAGAATAAAGAGCTTCACTCAGTACTCAGCACCGCTGATCCAACCAGCAAACAGATCGGGCAAACCTCTGTGTGCTTTCCTTTCAGTTCAGAGTCAGAGACTGTTGCATACGGCTGTAAAGGTTTAAACGGTGAAATCCTAAACGGGGTAACACTTAACTAAACGTTTAACTGGAAACGTACAGTTTGAATCACAATCCTGCTTTTTGGTTTTGCTCAGAGTGTATTTGTTCCTGGTATATTATTGCATTGTAAATCACTGCAATTGATGTGAACATTTAGGTCAGATTTGTAAACGTACAAATATAAATAAAACACCACAAGTACTCAATGACATTTTACATTGAAAACGTAAGCAACGGTTTAAATGTTTAATACAGTATATTAAAAGCAAATTTACAGCCTTTGCAGAATCATACATTCCAGTGGCTGTGTTAAAACACAGATCTCTCCCTTCACAGAGATGGAAAGAAGACTCCTGTTGCACAGCAGTTTCACCCATTCCAGGTTTTACTTAGAGCTTGATTAGCCACAGTGTGTAGGTAACAAGCTCAGGTGTGTCTTATTAAACTCATAGTAAAAACAGGAATGGATCTAACTGCTCTGCAGCGGGAGTCTTGTTTCTATCCCTGTTATGTAGTTACCTGAGGATTTAACACTCCACCCAACAAGAGCAGATACTATAAATGCTCAATATTTCAAATGAATGAATGAATAAATGTGCTGTACAGTACCTGGAGTGGCGGTGAGCCTGGCTGGCGATGAATCCTGCTGTGAAGATCCAGCCCACTGCCCTCCACACCCCCCCTCTGCCCAGCCGTCTGTCCAGCTCACAGCACAGCGAGGACAGACCCAGTCCAGCCAGCACACACAGCACCGCGTCGCCCTGCACCCAGAACCGCTCCACCTGCAGTGACACGGGACACACGCCAGGGGGCAGTCAGGAACGCACAAACACAAGCGCGTTTACGAGCGACAGGCCCGCCGCTCGCTCCATCGCCGCTCGTCCGGTTCCTGGTAGCTGACTGATCTCCAAACTTCATCAAGTCAGGTCTTAAAGGACTACAACGATTCAGCAATCAACGACATCAAATACTGACCACAGACCCCTGAAGTGCAATGGAAATCGACACTGAACTGTTAGGGACGGGTTGGAATAAAAGAAATTCTTACCCCAAATGGGACTTTGCCATCCCTGTTAAATGTTCCTGTGCTTGAGCTTAGTTTACAGCTGCTAAATGTTTAAATTGATCATTTGCTTGAAGGTTCATTTTGGTGGAATGTGAGTGCGTGTGAAAGGATGATCAATGCTCACCACTCTCAGGAACAGGGGCTTGCTGATATCCAGGTTCGCTCTCCACGCGAAGAACAGAGAGTACAGGGTCACCATCGCAGCCAACAGCCAGACCAGCACGGAGGAGCCACGACTCCTGTACACACAGCAGAGCAGGGACGGAAAGAAGACTCCTATTGCATAGCTGTTTCACCCATTCCAGGTTTTACTATGAGCTTGATCAGGTAACATGTATCTCTGTGTCTGTGCTGTATCTCTGTGTCTGTGCTGTACCTCTCTAGATAAAGCTGTGAACAGAGGACTTTTTTTTTTTCTGTGTATCAGTACCTGTTTAAGGGGTTCAGAAGCAGGGCGGCCCCGGACAGAACCAGAACTGGAGCGGAGAGGTCCGACAGGCAGTGAGTCAGCTGGGCTCTGAAACAGGAGGCAGCAGGGCAGGGTGAGGAGTTTCGTTTGGCTTGTTGATCAATGCAAAAGAGGAGAAGGAATGCAGTGCAGAGACTGGTGATTACAGCAGCCCAGTGTGAGTGTTTAGTGCGACAGGCAGGCAGGCAGACAGGCAGAGAGACAGACAGACAGACAGGCAGGCAGGCAGGCAGGCAGAGAGACAGACAGACAGACAGACAGGCAGGCAGGCAGGCAGAGAGACAGACAGACAGACAGACAGGCAGGCAGGCAGAGAGACAGACAGGCAGACAGACAGACAGGCAGGCAGGCAGGCAGAGAGACAGACAGACAGACAGGCAGGCAGGCAGGCAGGCAGGCAGAGAGACAGGCAGGACTAACCTCAACATTTGAGCCATCCCTGTCCCAGTCTCCGACTTGGCCTGTCCGCAAGAACAATCAACACATAAAGCAAAACTCGTCACACACAAAGTTAGCTACACCCTCTCCCTCCATCCTGCAGTAAAACACACAGAGCAGGGATGGCAATAAGACTCCTATTGCACAGCAGTTTCACCCATTCCAGGTTTTACTATGAGCTTGATTAGCCACAGGTGTGTCAGGTGTGTCTTATTAATCTCCAAGTAAAACCAGGAATGGATCAAACTGCTGTGCAATGGGATCTTTATTTCCATCCCTGCAGGACAGGAACTCAAACTAGGATTCAAATCCCCACCGCTGGACTGGGTAGAGAGAGAGGGAGGGTAAAAGAGGAGATGGGGTAGAGAGAAGAAAGGGGTAAGAGGTTAGAGAGAGGAAGAGAAAGATAGAGAGAGGCAGAGAAGAGAGGGAAGAGAAGGGGTGGAGTAGAGAGAGGGGTATATGGTAGAAGGGGGTATGAAGGAGCAGGTGCTTGAGGGAGGAGTGGAGAGAGGGAGGGAGAGGAGAGGAGTAGGATGGAGTGGAGAGAGGGAGGGAGAGGGGTGGGGAGGAGTCGGATGGAGGGATGGAGTGGTGGAGAGGGGGACACAGTGTTTGTTACCAGGCTGAAGGTCCCGTACTCGATCCGGAGCAGGTGCTTCAGAAGCCCCCCCAGGCTGCTCTGGTCCCCCCAGCTCCAGCGCGCTCGGTTCAGGAAGGAGGAGAGCGGCAGGTAAAGGTAGGGCAGGAAACCGACCAGGAAACAAGTCCCCAGCCGCCCCACGATAGGCAAAGAGAGTTCCTATGGGGGATGTCACACAATAAGACAGTCAAAGCCATTAAACAGGACTTAATAGCACTTCAATGAGAGCAGTCTCCTACACTGCACCTATCCAACACATTGCAATAACTAAAAACATTAAAGAGATGGGAACATACTTTACTGTGCGATACACCAATAGTTTCATGTTTTGACATGCTGCTTATTTACAAAGAAATCACAATGGTTCTTCGTGGGATAACTACAAAAAAAATCAACGTGCAGGGATGGGAATAAGATTCCTTTTGCACAGCAATTTCACCTACTCCAGGTTTTACTACCAGCTTGATTAGCCATAGTGTATTGGTGACAAGCACAGGTGTGTCTTATTAAACTCATAGTAAAAGCAGGAATGGATCAAACTGCTGTGCAATGGGAGTCTCATTTCCTTCCCTGAATTTATGAGCACACACACCAATAACTCGCCCCTGTGTGTATCTGTCTCCCCTCTCTTTCTGCCACGGTGTAGCCTCTCTGCAATGATACTGTTGTATCGTTTACCTTGTGAGTCCTGAGTCCTCCCAGCACCCAGGGGGCGATGCAGAGCACGTACAGGACCACGGTGTGTTGATTACACAGACTGAGACCACAGCACAGCGCTCCCCAGCAACCAAACTGACAGGAGAGACAGAAAGAGGGAAACAGGGTGAGTGAGAAAGGAGGGAGGGAGGGAGGGAGAGAGAGCGTGGAGAGGGGAGGTGGGAGGTGGGAGCGGGTGGACAGTACCTTGTCTCTCTGCTGGGCTGAGCCCGCGGTGTGGAAGCAGGCGCTGAGGCACAGGAGCAGCCCGATGAACACGTTGTTCAGAGAGAAAACCTCAGCGGCCATCGACCACTGCCAAGCCAGCCGAGACACTGCAAAACTACCAGCAGCAAAGACACCAGCTACTGCACTGCGAGCCTGCAGAGAGAGAGGGGGAGAGGGAGAGGGAGTGAGGCTACTGCACTGCCTGAGAGCCTGCAGAGAGAGAGGGGGAGAGGGAGAGGGAGTGAGGCCACTGCACTGCCTGAGAGCCTGCAGAGAGAGAGGGGGAGAGGGAGAGGGAGTGAGGCTACTGCACTGCCTGAGAGCCTGCAGAGAGAGAGGGGGAGAGGGAGAGGGAGTGAGGCTACTGCACTGCCTGAGAGCCTGCAGAGAGAGAGGGGGAGAGGGAGAGGGAGTGAGGCTACTGCACTGCCTGAGAGCCTGCAGAGAGAGAGGGGGAGAGGGAGAGGGAGTGAGGCTACTGCACTGCCTGAGAGCCTGCAGAGAGAGAGGGGGAGAGGGAGAGGGAGTGAGGCCACTGCATTGCCTGAGAGCCTGCAGAGAGAGAGGGGGAGAGGGAGAGGGAGTGAGGCCACTGCATTGCCTGAGAGCCTGCAGAGAGAGAGGGGGAGAGGGAGAGGGAGTGAGGCCACTGCACTGCCTGAGAGCCTGCAGAGAGAGAGGGGGAGAGGGAGAGGGAGTGAGGCCACTGCACTGCCTGAGAGCCTGCAGAGAGAGAGGGGGAGAGGGAGAGGGAGTGAGGCCACTGCATTGCCTGAGAGCCTGCAGAGAGAGAGGGGGAGAGGGAGTGAGGAAACTCGAACCCTCCAAGGGATACACATGGATTCTGATTACATGTAATCAACAAGGGTGATCAAACATCAAGACCATCTCCAGCACTGCAGGAGAGCTGAAGAGTGCAGGGAAAAAGAGGAGAGACAGACAGACAGACAGACAGACACACAGAAACTGACATAGAAACAGACGGACAGATAGACAGACACGACAACACGACATGACACACAGAAACTGACACAGAAACAGACAGACATGACACACATACAGTACATAAAAACAGCAAGATGAAGTCCACGACAGTTCAGCTTTAGAAATTTTAGGGCGGTATTAAGATCACAAAAATAGCCCCTAGATTGGCGATACTTCAAGGCATCACCGTACCGCATTAAAATCACAGAGAAACACATTGAGGAATGGAAACGTTTCCACCAAGGTTTAATTTTTTTCATCATTTTTTTATTACGCTATCGTTTCTGTAATTGAGGCTTAAAACCCCAGCCTGCTTATTATTATACTTAATATAGAACCGGAGAGATAGAGAGAGGGAGAGAGAGAGAGAGGAAAGGGAGGGGGAGAAAAGAAAAAAAGACACAGAGAAAAGAAAGAGAAAGAGTAAGAAGCGAGGAGAGGAGTATGAAGAAGAAAAAAAAAAGAAATAAACTCCTGGCACACCAGCGCACTGGCTCTGAAATCTGAGCAGCCGACACAATTAGAAAAGTCAGCCTGCACGGTCCTGCACACCATTGTGCGAAGTGGCTTAGAGTCTTCATCAGCCTATCAGCTACCTGACAGGCAGAGAGCTGCTCTATTCAAAGCTGCAGATACAAGCTGCAGGCCAAACGGCTGCCAGGTCCCTTATGACCCTGCAATCCCCTGCTGGTGACAGCTCCAAGCTCCATAGCAAATTAGGCGCTCTCACATTACAATTGCAGAAGACAGATTCCATTAGCGGTATCTGAAATTGAGTGGAGAGCAGAGGCTGTTATCAGACCTGACTCATAAGCACCGCTATTAATCACAGGCATGATACCATTTATACGTTCCCAGCTCCCTGGCTGCCGCTGTGATATTCCACCACAAAGGGCCTGATGAGACTTAGGGAAAGGGAACAATGGAACTTTCTGGGGAAAGCGCATGAAATCAGGAAAAAGAGGAAAAAGATAAAAAAAAAAGACCTGACTTTTTTTCTTCTTCTTCTTTTCTTGGAGAGGAACAGCGAGTGAGCGAGGGAGCGAGGGAGGGCTGTACGGGTTTATAGAAATGTCCTCTCAGATTTAGTTGTCAGTCAGGGGGTTGGGGGTAGGGGTGCAGGACAGGTGAGCCCCCCGATTCGTAGCCCCTCATCCCCGCCGCACTGTGATTAACCCGAAGCTCCACAAGCTCTGACAGCTCGAATCCACCACAGATTTAAAACCACTCTAGCTGTTTGCTTGCTTGGTTTTCGATGGTCTATAGAAGACCCTAATGCAGGTGTGATGCAGCCGTCTGAACTTTCTTTGCATCAGATGGAAATGACGTCACATTAGAATGAGCTAAACTGTTTAATTGTTCTCATTTAACTATAAGATACAAGCTTCACCCACTCAAGGTCAGAGTCTACAGCACCCTATATAATATTCTATACTAAAACTTGCTCTGAAATAAACATATATAGAGATCTAACAATGCAGCATCTGGACCACTTCATTGATTGTCCAGTGTAAAGGGCCCCCTGTTATGAATGAATTGCTGGCGGTCTCCCAGTCTAATCTGCAGCCCTCCTATCTGCACTATCTTGACAGACTGACAGGGACATGACAAACCCCATTGATCTGCGTGACACAGTTTACTCATCTCACAATAGCAGACAGATACACATTTCAATAAGGAGAGCCGGCCCTGACACCACGCAGATTAATAGACACTGCGTCTCCAGCCCTTACACGCTGCTGCAGAAACACTACCAATCAATCAAGAGAGACTCCAGAGAATACCTTAGAACAGACATGCCAGCACTGCGCTGACCCACCAGAGAGCAGCCAGCGTTTCCAATGCATTCTCTTACCATCAGCAACACTGAAAAAGAAGAGCTACACCACCCCCCACCCCCCTTAAATGAGCAGCCAGCGTTTCTGATGCATTCTCTTACCATCAGCAACACTGAAAAAGATGAGCTACACCACCCCCCCACCCCCCTTAAATGAGCAGCCAGCGTTTCCAATGCATTCTCGTGCCTCTTCTTATTGTCAACACACCCCTTTTAAATGTTTTAAATGCATTGCCTTGCCTCCTCTTTTTAGTATTAGTATTATTAGCACTAGAAACAACATCACTGGCCCCACTATAAAGAAATGCAAACCAAGGATTTCAAATACATTTTCCTATCTAATATTATTAGCGCCAGCAACATTAGCACTGTATCCCTTTTAAATAAGTGCTCTCCGCTTTTTGCAGAGAGGTACCTGTGTGCTTGTCTCGTGCGGTCTGTTTTTACCTGTGTGCTTGACTCGTGTTGTCTGTTTTTACCTGTGTGCTTGTCTCGTGCGGTCTGTTTTTACCTGTGTGCTTGTCTCGTGCGGTCTGTTTTTACCTGTGTGCTTGTCTCGTGTGGTCTGTTTTTACCTGTGTGCTTGTCTCGTGTGGTCTGTTTTTACCTGTGTGCTTGTCTCGTGTTGTCTGTTTTTACCTGTGTGCTTGTCTCGTGTGGTCTGTTTTTACCTGTGTGCTTGTCTCGTGTGGTCTGTTTTTACCTGTGTGCTTGTCTCGTGTGGTCTGTTTTTACCTGTGTGCTTGTCTCGTGTGGTCTGTTTTTACCTGTGTGCTTGTCTCGCGTTGTCTGTTTTTACCTGTGTGCTTGTCTCGTGTTGTCTGTTTTTACCTGTGTGCTTGTCTCGTGCGGTCTGTTTTTACCTGTGTGCTTGTCTCGTGTTGTCTGTTTTTACCTGTGTGCTTGTCTCGTGTTGTCTGTTTTTACCTGTGTGCTTGTCTCGTGTTGTCTGTTTTTACCTGTGTGCTTGTCTCGTGTTGTCTGTTTTTACCTGTGTGCTTGTCTCGTGCGGGCGGGCGTTTTGTTCAGCTTGTAAAGTGCAAAGTGTTTATTTAACCCTCAATTTGCCGAGGGAGGGGATTAGGGGAATGAGGGGAATGAAGAGGCAGGGCTCTGGCTAAGTTGCAGGTACGAATTTAATCAATAAACAAACAATAAAAAAAACAGGTCACATAACTGTTCTACATTTACAGTCACGAGATAACTGTTGCGTTTTAATATTGATTTTTTGAATTGTTTTTAAATTTAGCGCAGCAAGAGACACATTCAGGAAGTGCGTTGAAATACATGGTTACTTCTCACTGTCGCTCGTTCGATACATCGAATTGCAACACACAGAGTAAACGCTGACACACCTCAGCCAGGTACAGCATGATGGCAAAACTGGCTGAAAACGGCTGAGATAACTAAAAGCAGATGCAGTACTCGCAGTCGCCACTGTGGGGAGACAAGTGAACGCCCTCCGGGCAGGAGCATGTTAACTCTGACAGTACTCTGACACTTTCTGATCCAGTAATGAGCAAATAACATTTTAATTAAGCGTCTGTTACAAGGCATTAGAAGGATTTCTCCTAAGGCTAGCATTGGTCATACTGCATGTTGGGCGCGTAGTCTTTTTGGTTTCAGTCAAGCAAAGTGTGTGTGTGTGTGTGCTTGTGTGTGTGTGTGTGCGTATGTGTGTGTGTGCGTGTCCGTGTGTGTGATCAGGCTTGCACACCCATTCACTCACTACTAACCAAACACACACAGATATTTAATGATTTAAATGGATCTCTCAAGGTCACCAGCTCTGAATCCTGTACACTGTTCCATGTAGGAAAGATATTTAAACCCTATATTGACAAGAGGCATTTCAGAAAAAAATATATATATTCATTTATTTAGTTTCACTGTCATAAGCTACAACTTACACATGCAAGTTACAGTACTACCAATAATAATAATAATAATAATAATAATAATAATAATAATAATAATAATAATAATAATAATAAAATAGCAATGCAATGCCTCATCCCTAACGCTGACACGGCACGCTGACTGCACTGCAGAGAGAGAGATGGGAGAGGGGGAGAGGGGGAGAGGCGAGTTAGGAAAGAGAGTCACAGTTCTGATTAAGAGTTAAAAAAAAAGAAAATGATGGGCTGGTTTCACAGACCCTTGGTTAGCACTCGTCTACATTAGATAGTCCAAGATTAGTGCCAACGGGGGTCTGTGAAACCATTCATAAAACTACAAAGGAGTTTCGTCTGAAAGTAGGAACACAAAGTCTTTTGCAGTCTCAGTTTTCTTTGTGTGCTTCCAGGATAGACATGGGTTCACTTTTACACAGTGAAGGTGTCTGTTGCTCTGCTGGACAGAGTTGAACTCATTTGGGATTTGAACCCGACTCTCAGCCTCGCCTCGAACTCAACTGCTGGCCCTGGATCTCAGTCTCAGCGGGATAACGACATAAATCTTCAATTTATACTGTGTGTGTGCTTGTTTTTTTAATTTGGAAAACCTAGATTAAAAAACTAAACCCTGTGTAAACCTGTACTTAACAGCTCTGAGGGTGTGACTGTCCGGCCGGCTAACATGCAGCCTCCTGCTGACACTAAAAGGGGCACTCCAGTACTTAAAAAAAAAAAAAAAAAAAAAAAAACGCCTTTCCTTGGATTGAATGGAAAAGTACATGTTTAGATTAAAGTGGACAGTTGTTGTTGTTGTTGAATAAACTTCAGATTTCTCCGTATTACAGGAGGTGTTTTTCCCAGTTATTTTAATCCCCTACACTGTATGCACACTGTCCACTTGTACCATGTATCCCATGCATTAGTGCTCACTTATTTCCCTGTGAGCTGCAGAGCTTAGCCGTCTTGTTGCTGTTCAATTCTTACATCAGGCTGTGGTCATGTCAGTGACTTGAACCCTCTGCCACGCTGCTAACCCAATATCAACCCTACATCAACCCGACACGCATGTAGAAATGGAAGACAAACAGACAGCACTGTTCCTTTATTATTCAATGACTTGTGCTAAAGAATGGAGGGGCAAAACTACGCAAGCACGATCACCCCGAAATAATCGTCTGATTCAGCCACGTGGAAAGACAGACAGACAGACAGACAAAGAAAGAACAACGGACGTCAAAGACAAACAAGCAGACCTCCTCAACACTGACACTAGCAAGCACAAAAACCTCCAGAAGGGGTATCGCCTGCGTGACGTCCACTTACTGCAGGTATTTTACAGCACACACAAACGCTTGATGCTCAGGGATTTAGTGCTCTGTAGCCAATCCAGCCCGGACCCCCTCACACAGGCACACACACGCACACAGGGTTAACCTGGCTTACTTACCAGGTTATTGTAATAAAACAGATCCATGTGTCTGATAGTTCATGGAAATTGAGTCTCAGGCCGGTTCTTGTATCTTTTGCGGTAATCCCTTTAAATCAGGGTCACTCAGAGGTTAACAGGATACGGGCCGTCGCGCGCAGAGTGAAGGTCAAGGTGCAGAGGTCAGCGTGAGGAGCAGCTGGGAAAGCGGACACACGCACAGGCAAACACACACACACACACACACACACACACACACACACACACAGCATGCATTCTCAACCTGATTCTCACTGGCACACATGCGATTATGAAGAGCTAGGATCTGAGCTTGACTTTCCCTGCCAGTAACTTGGCATGCAGCTTGGAACATGGAAACTGTGAAAGTGAAAGCCAGCCATACTGCAATTCAATTCTCCTTCAGCTGAGAAACACTGAACCAAGCCTATATGTTACTCGTTAATTCAAATTGTTAATACAGGGAGCACACTCCGAGTGCACCACCAAGATACAACAATTTATTTACAAGAGCTTCCTGTCAGGACCCTCGACAAATACACAATCCCAGCCCAGGGAAACACCAGGAGCTGGGGGGAGTGCAGAGAGAACACAGCATGCAAGTGGCAAAGGCAGCCAGCTTTGAAAACACCGAAACTACTGGAGTACATTTCACAAGGCTTGCATTCTTTCAAGAACTGTATTTAAATGAAACTTTTCCAGAGAGTGGTTACGTTAGCAGACAATATATCATTCATATCAAACTCTTTTCAAATCCCTCCCAGCTGACTAGTTAAATAAATAAATGAACAAATAAACAAACACGTCAATAATGCTGTTTTGACTCCACTGCATTTTAATTCCACAGCTGTTTTCTTACAGAAAAAAATTAATTCTCTCTGTAACACCCTCAATCTATCCCACAACCCACAATAATAATCCCTCAATTTCAATTCCAGCGCTTGCTTCCCCCTCCCCTCAAAACACACACGCAAACCACAGAGTGCCCCCTTTGCCCCCCAGCTAAACCAGGGTCACCGCAAAGCTAACAGGTTAAAGAACTTCCAGGTTAGCAGGGGTTCCGAATCAGCAGTCACCACCCGGCCTCTCCGAACGCACCCATTATTAAACACCTCCTACCCGAGGGGAGCTGGGAGCGGAGTCCATTGAGAACAAATTCTCACTTCCAGTGAGGAGCGGGCACGAGGCTCACGCAAAGGGGAAGCAGTCTGGGTTGGAGAGTTCTGTATGACTCGGTGAACGAGGAGTTTGGATGATCAGGTTGCAAAGATTAACCAGAGGCCTGTAGCTGTACCTACATGGTGACTCCACGATGCTGGCCACACAATGGATTATTTGAATACCTCGACTACAGACGATGCAGCTGAGGCAGCGAGGACGGAGGGTCGAGGAAGCTCTTACCTGCAGACAGTGAAGCACAGCGAGGCGCTCGCTATCGCCCCCAGCAGCCCGTTCAGAAGGTTGACGCGGTAGGCTGGCAGTCCGAAGGGAAGCAGATCCAGAGCCAGACGAGCGAGGAGAGTGAAGAGGGGGTACCCGGGGGGGTGAGCAACCTGGAGAGGGGTAAAGGGAGGGACATCCAGGACTGTCAACTCAACCACTGGGATGGAAATAAGACTCCTAATGCATAGCGGGTCCAACCACTCCAGGATTTACAAGGAGCTTGATTAGCCACGGTGTGTGTAGAGGTAACAAGGGAGGCAGGCAGGCAGGGAGGCAGACAGGCAGGGAGGGAGGGAGGCAGGGAGGGAGGGAGGCAGGCAGGCAGGGAGGGAGGGAGGGAGGCAGGGAGGGAGGGAGGCAGGCAGGCAGGGAGGGAGGGAGGGAAGCTGGCAGGGAGGGAGTTAGGCAGGCAGGGAGGCAGGCAGGCAGGGAGGGAAGGAGGCAGGGAGGCAGGGAGGGAAGCAGGGAGGGAGGCAGGGAGGCAGGCAGGCCACACGGACTGCTTCACTAACTACTGGATTACTGGCACACTGACATCGGCACAGCCTCCCTAAATGGATCACAGAGGCGTAATAAACTTTATTAAATAATAAAACTTATTAGAACTGTTAACCCGATTTAGTTAATTCTTCCTGGCTTACACACAGGCGTGCACACACACACACAAAGGGGGGAGGGAGGGATGGAGGGAGGGAGGGGTGTTATAATAAGCCTATAGCGTACATAAGGCAAAGCCTACAAAAGCCATCGCCTTACCATTGACTTTAATTGGATTTAAAAAACGTGTTGCAAATTATAGCATTCTGCACTTGCAACTTAATAAAATAAGTGTATGGGAAAAAAGAAAAAAAACTGCACCCAGAAAGTAAATTAATCTGCTTTCAGCCCATGGTTAATTAAACTTCCTTAATGCTTATAACAGTTAATGAGTGAATTGATTAAACAATACGGCTAATTCTCACCCCAAGCTCGCAGGCAGCAGTGATCAGCTCTCCTGTGGAAAAATAAAAAAGAAGAGAGTGAAATGAATGTAAACCCAATAATTACTGTTAAGAGATGAGGCCCCTCTAAAGTTTTCCCAATCCAAATACTTGCTCTGGGATTTTGCATTAATTTGCCTGGATCAAAACCTGCAAATCTTCCCAGCGTGACACATCCTAAGAGCCTCGCTCGCCGCCTTCATCTCTCCTCACTCCCCAGATCCCCTCAGTGCGGACCCCTCCCCCCGAAACACACCCACTCTCCCAGAGTCCCAGAACTGCAGCAAGGACACCGGAGAGGCATGAAGAGAGAGAGAGAGAGAGAGAGAGAGAGAGAGAGAGAGAGAGAGAGAGAGAGAGATAGAGAGAGACAGGGATGAGAAGAGATGTCATATCCTGGTATTGGATTCGAGTCTCCTTGCTGTCCTCATGTCCTGGTATTGTATTCGAGTCTCCTTGCTGTCCTCATGTCCTGGTATTGGATTCGAGTCTCCTTGCTGTCCTCATGTCCTGGTATTGTATTCGCGTCTCCTTGCTGTCCTCATGTCCTGGTATTGTATTCGCGTCTCCTTGCTGTCCTCATGTCCTGGTATTGGATTCGCGTCTCCTTGCTGTCCTCATGTCCTGGTATTGTATTCGAGTCTCCTTGCTGTCCTCATGTCCTGGTATTGTATTCGCGTCTCCTTGCTGTCCTCATGTCCTGGTATTGTATTCGCGTCTCCTTGCTGTCCTCATGTCCTGGTATTGTATTTGAGTCTCCTTGCTGTCCTCATGTCCTGGTATTGTATTTGAGTCTCCTTGCTGTCCTCATATCCTGGTATTGGATTCGAGTCTCCTTGCTGTCCTCATGTCCTGGTATTGTATTTGAGTCTCCTTGCTGTCCTCATGTCCTGGTATTGTATTTGAGTCTCCTTGCTGTCCTCATGTCCTGGTATTGTATTCGCGTCTCCTTGCTGTCCTCATGTCCTGGTATTGTATTCGCGTCTCCTTGCTGTCCTCATGTCCTGGTATTGTATTTGAGTCTCCTTGCTGTCCTCATGTCCTGGTATTGGATTTCTTACCTGCTCAGTAACACACTGTGCTTGCTCTGTACAGGTCTATAGTGCTGCATCTGCTTAGATTCGTATTTCCCATGGTTACTGACTATTCCAGCAAAAAACTGCTTCTGGAAAGACTCCCCAAGGCTGACTGTGGGGAAGCTTATCAGTGTTGCACAGACTGCGATGCTCAATGCTTCACGAGGAGCTGCTACAACAAAGACTTCCTTTCGTTAAACAGGAAAAAGGTTAATGACATATTTAATCCTTTCTTTCAGCAAAGAAGTTGGCTATATATATATATATATTTTTTTTTTTTTTCTCAGTGCTGAATGTGATCATTCACAGCGATGTCTCCGCCACTTCCTTCTCAATTTGAAGAATCCCTATTAGCATAATCTTGGCTTTGTGTCAGCTTTATCTGCGCGTTGTCAAAGTTCCTTCAACGTGTCGGTATAGCGCTGCTTCGTGTATGCTAATCACACAGCACTTCAAACACAGGAGAGTGGAGAGGGACCGGAGAGACACGCTCCGCCTCAAACCGAAGCGATCTCCAGCACGGGGGGGGGGGGGGGTCCTCCTGGTTACACAAACGAAACTTTTTAAACACACACATTTGAAAGTACCTCGGGTCCCTAAGGGTTCATTCATACTCCCTGTGACGTTTAGAGGGACAAAAGCATATGTCCTACTCATTAACGTGACTATATCAGTAAACAGGGTTCACTAATATGTAAGCCTTACTCATACAAAGCGCCCGGTCCGTGATTCGCCCTCTTGTTGTAAAATGACCGCGGAACCCTTAAAAACGATTCTGCCTTTGTTTTTATCACACTGTGACGGAAAGAAGTACGCGTTTGTAAATAATGTAAGAGAGGTGAGTAACCGTGTACCGGTACCTGAGTCTCCGCCCGCCACGGACCGCTGCACCCCGGGCAGGTAAAGCGCCGTGACGCAGGCGAAAGAAGCGCAGGTGAGCAGCCAAGCATCCCGCGAGCTCCGCGCCGACACCGTGCCACCAGCCGCAACCGCTGTGCTACTGCGCATGGAAATAACGAAGAGCGCAGTACCAAGTGCTAATGCTATGCAGAGTGAGAGCTATAGAGGTAATGCTGGGACAGTGCCGCTGTGTAACTCGCAACCTTTAAGTATAATTACATTGCATTTGTAATAAAAGTATGAAATATTCACATTTCAGTGTTACTACGGGCACAGCTGGAAGCTCTCAGTAGGGATACCAGCCCCGAGCAGTAAGATAAACGTATTAGCGTTTAAGATCTGAAACACGGTTATACAGATGCACAATTAAATTGAAAGCGTTGATTAAAGTTCAGCGGATAACTGCTAAAATAAACACGGCGAGAAAATATATCAATTCCACTTCCTGGACTGACTCTTCCATTCACGTTTCAGGGAGTGGATGTCAAAATGTTTACTGTTATGTCGTCTCGAGAAAATGCGATATGCAAATAAAGGATAGAGGGTGTTCTTTATATTAATCACTCTGTTTGTGATAACGTTTTTGGTGAATGCTCTTAGTTGTAGTGTGCGTTTGGATATAGTGTGCTTGTCCCCCCCCCCCCCGGGTTGGATCGCACATGGTATATCCCATGGGTTTGAAACCGCTTTCTGGAATAGAGGCGCTCTCGGCTCAGTGCTGCCGCCAGTCTGCTAGCGGTGATGCTCCCCGGATTGCCACTTCAACACAAGCAAAAAGGTAAAAGCTGGTCTTGCTCTGCAGTCGTTAGTGCTGTGACATCTTTAAAAGTGCAGCTGTTTAGTCTTGCGCTCATTCTCACTCCCTGTATCCCCTACATGAAGCTCAACCCCCGTGTCAATATAGGGGATCCTAACCCTAACTGTCGAAACCCAAACGTGCACGAATTAAAAGCTGCCATTTAAAGGTGAAGGCACACATTTCAAACAACACTGTAACCAATACAAATGACTCTGAAAAACCTTTTCTAACTGTTTTTAAAGGATTCAATGCTGGTCCGTTGTTTTCAGCAGGAATGATTGTGTTTCTGGGCTGGAACAGAGAGCAGGCGTGGAAGCGTCCTGTCTGACCCACCCCTGCTGGGAGGGGCCCTGTGCGTGCAGAGGGTGTGGGAGTCACGTTCTGGAAGTGATCCAGCAGCTTCCCCAGTTAATGCACAGCGAGGGGGTTTATATGCGCCAGGTCTGCATTAGCGGTCTCTCAATCCCTCCCGCTGATGCGGATTACAGGACCCTCGTCGCTCAGCAAATTAAGAGAGAGTTTTTATTTTAGAGCTGGGGCTTGTCCAAGGACGGGCCTTACCCAAATGGACCAAAGCCGTGGTTTCCATATGGCGCAGGGGCTGTTAGCAAACAGAGTGCTGTAAGTGCTGTGGCATTACATTCATTATCCAGACTGACTGACAGCCCGCACAGGGAAAGGGAGAGGATGGGGAACCACTGACTCTGAACTGAGGGGAGAGAAGGTGTGCGTGTGTGTGTGTGTGTCTGTGAGTGTGTGTCAATGTGGGAATAAACTGCAGTATGACTCGCAAAAGAGTGATCGCACAGAGGCTTCATTCAGACTCAATGGCAGTCTATAGGGATTCAGACTCAATGGTGGTCTATGCAGATTCAGACTCAATGGTAGTCTATAGGGATTCAGACTCAATGGCAGTCTATAGGGATTCAGACTCAATGGTAGTCTATAGGGATTCAGGCTCAATGGTAGTCTATAGGGATTCAGGCTCAATGGTAGTCTATAGGGATCCAGACTCAATGGTAGTCTATGCAGATTCAGACTCAATGGTAGTCTATGCAGATTCAGACTCAATGGTAGTCTATAGGGATTCAGACTCAATGGTAGTCTATAGGGATTCAGACTCAATCACACGTGCACATGCATGCAAGCACACACAAGATCACACATGCATGTGCATGCAAGCACACACAAGATCACACATGCATGTGCATGCAAGCACACACAAGATCACACATGCATGTGCATGCAAGCACACACAAGAGAAAGAGCCTCATTGCTTCCATTGCAGCAGCCTGCCTTACAAATGGGAGCAATCAATTCACTCACTTAAACTGATCAAGATTGAATTAACACAACACTCTGCAATTACTCCATAATTAAAGTAATGTGGCTCCTGGTCGCGCTGAGAATGTCACTGCAGAGGGGGGCAGATAGAGGGAGATAAGGAGGGTGAGGAACAGGAGGATGAGCAAAGAGGAGGGGGATATGGGAAAGAAAGAGAAATAGAGATGAGAGAGAGACAAAGATAGAGGGAGGGAGAGGAAGAGAGAGGGAGGGAGGGAGAGGGAGGGAGGGAGAGGAAGAGAGAGGGAGGGAGGGAGAGGAAGAGAGAGAGGGAGGGAGTGAGGGGAGGAAGAGAGAGTGAGGGAGAGGAAGAGAGAGAGGGAGGGAGGGAGGGAGAGGAAGAGAGAGAGGGGAGGAAGAGAGAGAGACGGAGGGAGTGAGGGGAGGAAGAGAGAGAGAGAGAGGGAGGGAGTGAGGGGAGGAAGAGAGAGTGAGGGAGAGGAAGAGAGGGAGGGAGTGAGGGAGAGGAAGAGAGAGAGGTAGTGATGGTATAGGCTCTGAGTAAGAGAGTGTGTTTTTTGTACTGTTGTTGTTATTCATTCCCAGATGAAGCTGGGCTGTGGTAAGACGTCTGCAGACACGTATCACCAGCCGCTCACAATGCACTACCTTTCTCAAGAAAAACAAACAGCAGCCCAGCTCAGTGAACACTGTCCGGGGGTATTTACTGTGAACAGGACTCAGCCCGCCTGCTCCTATCAGAGGAGATCTTCGCTCCCAGGAACACGGAGCAGGATTAAGATGACAAGCTGGGAAACAAAAAGTTTTGGAGCCCAGTTTGAAGCACGTGAACGGAGCGAGAGAGGGGCGAGACCCCCCCTTGGTGGGACGCCCTTATGCCCTGTACATACAGTACGTGGAAGAGTTCAACGCAAAGCTTATTACAAGTAAAGTAACACTGATATAATGTGATGGTTTAGGAATGATCTGAGCTGAACCAACAGCAGAGAATGGTTCTGAACACATCTAATAGCACATGAAAAAGAGAAGCTTACATATTAGCAACATCGTGATGATATAGGAGTGATGCTGAACAGCAGGGTTGAAAGATACAGAAATAAAAGAAAAAAAAAACATTTGAACAACACAAACCAGAACTATGTGGAATGTGTCATTTAAATAAAGCAAGCCGGTCCTGAGCTTTGATGATTCGGGGTAAACTAATAAACCAAATACAAATGCGTTTTTAATTTGATTACATGTGGAAAGCAGCTGCCTGCACGAGAAGGCTATAGGGGCCTACAGTGAAAGACGCGTTCAATTTAACACAGAGCATGAAATCAAATGCAGCATTTAATATTCATAGCGCTGTGTGCAGAGCGTGTTTCTATAACTGCTTGAAAAATGATCAATTACACCATGAAAGGCATTATAAACTGCGGAGGACCCCGCTGCTGTTGAAATCAAGGAGAGGGGAGAAGGAGGGAGGAATTCAAACAGACTTCGAGAAACCTTTAATGTCGCTGGCGGAGCTCGGTTTGATATCGGACCAAAAAAACCGGCGACCTCTGACACAAAGCATTTCAAACTAAAACGGAGGCAAGCGAAACTTCAGTAAGGACTGGGGATAATGAATGAGACATTTTCAGGCGGCAAACAGTGACTAATTGTACAAGATAGATATGTCTGTGAATTCATAACAGGCATCCAACGCCAGTTTAATTTGCCGGAAGATTAAAATTACTGCCAAATTGACTGAATTAAAATAAAAACGAGGACACGCATGCGATTGTTGTGTATGTGCGTTTTCTATTTTTAAGATTTGTTTTCTTATATTTAAGGAAAAAATGCAACTATCTCTTATTTACAGACTGTGATCTGCATATCATTTCCCTCAGAAGCTTGCAGTGTGACCGAGGAAATTAGCGCGATTATAGCGCGTCTGCTGAGGTGTGGCATTGATAGCGCGGCTCGCAGCCCGCAGACACCTGTGGCATCGCGCCAGCGGGGCCCCCAGCCCTGTTCACAGGGGTCACATTGAGAAGTTAATCGATAGCAAAACAGCCATCATCAGGGTTTAAATACTGCGCTGGCTCTCCGCTGCGCCCCTGCCAGGGGCAGACAAGACGCCTAACCACTAGCAGCGCTGTCTGGACTCCGCAGAGACGCGCCTCGCTGCACTAACACCCCGCGCTCTCTCTCCACGGTGTTGAATATGGAAATGCAGCGGGCCTGCAGCTGAGGTAGTTCGTGTATAGGATATATATATGAGGCTAGTCGGCAATGCAGTTCAAACACAGCATGCTATTTATTAGGGCAACGTTAGTGCTTCCCCCGAACACCTCCGTACTCCAGTCGCTCTTGAACGACTGCTTGAGTTCACGAGTGACGTGGCGTGATCTTGACACGTTCGAGGCTCGCTGCAATAAACCTTCACAGAAGCGAAATCGTGCCATCTCGCGCAGGACCAGTGTTTGGAGCTTAATAATAATATTACGTTTACAGAATCATATATCCTCGTTTATGTCCACTTCATTAATTATTATTTCTACCTCATTTTGGGTCAGATTTCGTTTTGGTTTATTTTTCACACGTCAGCGTTGTATTTTCATGGAATGCCTCATGGCTTACGCTTGAACCAGTAAGCAATTTCATTATAGCCATTTATAAAGTTTATAAAGCTTTTTTTTATATATAAAAAAATAAAAATAAAAAAATAAAATAAATTGAATAGATTGATTCTGTGTTCGCTGCTTGCAAAACTGTTTCCTCCTCTTCTAAAGTCATAATTGAGATGTGGTGCGCGGGCTCCCTCTTGTGGTTATCAAGCAGAACAACAACGACGCAGACTCACAGGTTTCCACACTGAGACAACGTGAAAAGCAGAACGACTTTTCAGTCCAACATTAAAAACTGCTTTACCTGCAAATGTGCACCCAAATGCATGAACAGTTTACAGGACCTCCCACCATTAAAAAACAACCTCTTCCGCTACAAGCCGAATGAGAAGGGATTTATAAAGGAGTTATGATAACAGTAACACGAAATATTTGGCAGAACACGGTTACAGGAGCATTTAGAAAGCCTAGGGATGATTTTGTAACGCGACATTAAAACAAGAAGTAATGTGTCCGGTTTTCAGATGTTTTATAAAAAAAATGAAGCTGTAGTGTGATTAAATTGTCTTTAGAAAAAAAAAATATATATAAAAATGAGAGACTACGGGCTTTATTATTCAGTCTCCAGACGGTAGTACCGCTCACTGTCACGAGAGGGAGCCACAGTCTGTTCCACAGAAGATCCCAGTACAGAACCCATTGAGCTGAAGCATTGCAGTACTGTACAATACCACAGGAAGGCACTATAGCTCTGTCAGTCTCACAGATGTACATACCTGGAGACACACCCAGCCCCATTTGTTTCACAGAACGAGCAAGGAAATCTAATCTGCAGTACTGCCGATTACCACAGGAGGCTCATTCAGTACCTCTCCGTGTCACAGAGGGGCGCCCCAGCCCTGTCTGTCTGTCTCATTCCGAGCTCCAGCACCCACTCTCACACTCACACTCTCTCACTCACACTCTCTCACACTCACACTCTCTCACTCAGTAGCTACACATGAATGCAGGTTTGATTTGGTTGTTTTTATTTAGTAAAGTAAGCTTTCTGGAGTGCACCAGCACTCGTACAAAGGTTAAAGTACAAACCAGCTTCAGAGCTCCTGGACAGAGGAGTGTTCAGGACAGAAAAAAAAAAAAAGCAGAGCCCTCGAACCAGAGCAAGCACGCTGGAGCAGAGCCCTCGAACCAGAGCAAGCACGCCGGAGCAGAGCCCTCGAACCAGAGCAAGCACGCCGGAGCAGAGCCCTCGAACCAGAGCAAGCACGCCGGAGCAGAGCCCTCGAACCAGCGCAAGCACGCCGGAGCAGAGCCCTCGAACCAGCGCAAGCACGCTGGAGCAGAGCCCTCGAACCAGAGCAAGCACGCTGGAGCAGAGCCCTCGAACCAGAGCAAAGCTCTTCTGAAGCAGAGCCCTCGAACCAGAGCAAGCACGCCGGAGCAGAGCCCTCGAACCAGAGCAAGCACGCCGGAGCAGAGCCCTCGAACCAGAGCAAGCACGCTGGAGCAGAGCCCTCGAACCAGAGCAAGCACGCTGGAGCAGAGCCCTCGAACCAGAGCAAAGCTCTTCTGAAGCAGAGCCCTCGAACCAGAGCAAGCACGCCGGAGCAGAGCCCTCGAACCAGAGCAAGCACGCCGGAGCAGAGCCCTCGAACCAGAGCAAGCACGCCGGAGCAGAGCCCTCGAACCAGAGCAAGCACGCTGGAGCAGAGCCCTCGAACCAGAGCAAGCACGCCGGAGCAGAGCCCTCGAACCAGAGCAAGCACGCTGGAGCAGAGCCCTCGAACCAGAGCAAGCACGCCGGAGCAGAGCCCTCGAACCAGAGCAAGCACGCCGGAGCAGAGCCCTCGAACCAGAGCAAGCACGCCGGAGTAGAGCCCTCGAACCAGAGCAAGCACGCCGGAGCAGAGCCCTCGAACCAGAGCAAAGCTCTTCTGAAGCAGACCAGGGAGGCGCTATAAAAGTTTCAGTATAAATCAGTACTTCTAAATTTAGCACCAGTGATCATTTATGTTATGAAGGACTCCCCTTTATGATAAACTATGCTTTTTAAAAAAAAAAAAAAAATAATATTCAAATTAAATAAAAAAGGGCCACCAATATGAAGTAAAAATTACATAAAATTTCATTAAAAAAAAAAAACTTAAAAGGGGACACAAGCACAGGGGCGCTGCAGATTACACACTTTCCAGTTCATTCTCAGAACTAACCAAGTCTGGTCAGTTTCATGGGTCTCGTGCATGAACAGAATTTTTCTATATATTTTTTTTTTTACTTTTAACGTACTTCTGGAAATACCGCTGCCCCTGGTCCTCAAGCATTGCCCCAGGCTAAGTGCCCCACCACAATTATCTACCACCATGGAACTAAGGCTCCCCCTGTAAGCGTTTGAGCCACTGCAGGTCTCACTGTGAGCTGAACCAGTCAGTCCCTGACACCCACACCAGGACAGCCACGTTTCGCTCACAGTCAAATCTGAAAAGCAACTGGTCTGATTAGATCGAGAAGAGACTCCGAGGAGAGCCAGGCTGTTCATGTTTTCCATGCTCATAAAAAAAGGTCAAAACAGCTCAGCACTATCCCACAAATTTAAAAAAATAAGAGACGCGATTTAGCCACAAGCCTTTCTTTTGTCCCTGAAGGGAGACGGAGCGTTAAAGAAAAAAACAAAAAACAAAAACACCCCGACAGCTTGCAGATGGAAGCCAGAAATGAAAATCGGCAGTGGGAGTTTAACAGGCTAGCCTGAGCGTGTGTGTCTGCAGCTCCAGCTCAGGGGAGGCCCTGAGAGACACTGCCCTGCTCTGCACCTCGAGTACGATCACCCAGCGCATGTGTGTGTCTGCAGCTCCAGCTCAGGGGAGGCTCTGAGAGACACTGCCCTGCTCTGCACCTCGAGTACGATCACCCAGCGCATGTGTGTGGCTGCAGCTCCAGCTCAGGGGAGGCTCTGAGAGACACTGCCCTGCTCTGCACCTCGAGTACGATCACCCAGCGCATGTGTGTGTCTGCAGCTCCAGCTCAGGGGAGGCTCTGAGAGACACTGCCCTGCTCTGCACCTCGAGTACGATCACCCAGCGCATGTGTGTGTCTGCAGCTCCAGCTCAGGGGAGGCCCTGAGAGACACTGCCCTGCTCTGCACCTCGAGTACGATCACCCAGCGCATGTGTGTGTCTGCAGCTCCAGCTCAGGGGAGGCTCTGAGAGACACTGCCCTGCTCTGCACCTCGAGTACGATCACCCAGCGCATGTGTGTGTCTGCAGCTCCAGCTCAGGGGAGGCCCTGAGAGACACTGTCCTGCTCTGCACCTCGAGTACGATCACCCAGCGCATGTGTGTGTCTGCAGCTCCAGCTCAGGGGAGGCTCTGAGAGACACTGCCCTGCTCTGCACCTCGAGTACGATCACCCAGCGCACGTGTGTGTCTGCAGCTCCAGCTCAGGGGAGGCTCTGAGAGACACTGCCCTGCTCTGCACCTCGAGTACAATCACCCAGTGCATGTGTGTTTCTGCAGCTCCATCTCAGGGGAGGCTCTGAGAGACACTGCCCTGCTCTGCACCTCGAGTACAATCACCCAGCGCATGTGTGTGTCTGCAGCTCCAGCTCAGGGGAGGCTCTGAGAGACACTGCCCTGCTCTGCACCGCTCCTGCAATGACATGCATCATCATTCCAGCTTCTAAAGATTGGATCCAGTCAAGACGTCACAAGCTCTGTGCTTATGTAATGCCTCGCCTCCACGCGCCTGTATTGTAAGATCGGAATCAGGAGGAGCATTGAGAAAGAGATTCCCAAGCAGGCATGGAGAGTCCAGTACTGGTGTACTGACCCTCAGGTTCCTCTGGAGTGAAGGGTTTCCCACAGCAGCAGAGCAAAGCAGTCTTAGTGACTTCACAGCCACCCTGTACACAAGCCATCTATCCATATACACACACACCCACCCACCCACCCAGGCGTACACGAGATAATATATTAAACTTCATTTAAATTATAAAACTGTACAAGGGCCTCAGTGTAGTAAAATACTCATTAGAAGAATCAGTCCAGTGAAATTTTTAAACAATTAAGAAATTTCTTGTTTGTAAACCCTCCCCATCCCACTCCCGTGCCCTGCCCCCTTCCTCCGTTAAATATTAATGTGCTCCTGTAAAAATGACCCTCGTTCCCAGGGACAGACTGAAGCCACAGGTCAAGGAACCTGCTTTTCATAAATAATGCAATTCCAGACACTGAAGTACCCTGCATGTCCAGTAGATGGCACAGTGCTCTAGATGTGACTATAGGCTCACAACACTGGTCCTGATGGCTTCTTAATCCAGAAGTGGATCAAACTGCTCTGCAGCGGGAGTCTTATTTTAAGAAACTCCACACAGAAGCAGCTCAGGGGTGTTGGGTTACAGTTTATACAGTAAAAACAGGAGACGCTTCTCTCATTCAAATCAGTTTCCAGGTCCCGGGTGGGTTTAGTCTGTCCCAGCCTCCCCCCCCCCTCCAAACCCAAACTTGAAAAAACTCACTCAATCAGAGGTGACGCCACGTTGCTCATTACAGTTGGACACACTGGCTACAAGGACCACAATTTTGTTTTTGCCATTTAGGCATCATCCACCCGCCCCGCCCCGCCCCACTCATTCACCCCCAGTGGCTTCAGTGGAGATACACAAGGGGTGGATAGCAAATCTCAAACAGATTAAAAGACAAAACAATTTGAAGATCCTATTTGCTACCTAGTTGTATCAACAACTCAGATCTGCCGCAAGTTCATCCAGGATAATACAAAATAATTTAAAAAAACAACTCTGACCGGCTACATCCAGGATAATAACAGCAAAAAAAAAAAGTGGGTCAGGCTGTGTGAAGGGTTGCTTCGTAACCAGCACTGCAGCAACTGACGTCACCCTGATCAATCCCTCCTCCCACAATATAAACAAGATCAGGAGGAGCTGGAGCGTCACAGTACTGCTCCCCCCCCTCCCCGCACCGCACCAGTATAAACATGATCCGGAGGAGCTGGAGCATCACAGTACTGCTCCCCCCTTCCCCCCCTCCCCCCCTCCCCTCCTCAGTCAATGGGTCCCTGGAAGATGAGCTTCGCGCAGCCCTGCGTGGTCCCCAGCTGTGTGGCGCAGAAGGGGCAAGCTGCGTGGAAGGCGTGCGTGCCGTGGGGCAGGGGGATTTCGGACCAGTACTTGGCGGACTTCTCCGAGCACACGTGGCCGCAGGGCACGAAGACGTGGGTCGGGGCCCCAGAGTCCACGTAGAAGGCAGGCTCAGAGCCGAGCCACAGCGGCACGTAGGGGCCCACAGTCCGGCACATGGGGCACTCCCGCAGGGCGTTGGGCTCCCTCTCGGAGCGATGGCCCCAGTTGTGGTAGCCGTGCACGTGGCCGCAGGAGAGGTAGACCCAGGGCTGCTTGTCCTCGAGCGCTGTCAGGTCGCGGCTGCGCTGCATGCTGGGGAAGGCCAGGGTGTTGAGCCCCACGGGGCACTGCGGCCGGGCCGCGTTCATCTCCTGCCGCAGAGCCTCGATGTGCTTCAGCGTGGGCGTGTGGAAGAGCCCGTCTGCCGTGCGCCACAGCAGCGTGGCCCCACAGAGGTCCACCAGCGAGCCGTCCTGCAGCACATTGCTCTCGCTCTCCACCTGCAGGGGGGAGCAGCACAGAGAGGGTTAGGAGGAGACGCAGTGGATATACAGCTCAGAGGGGGATAGGAGGAGACGCAGTGGATATACAGCTCAGAGAGGGTTAGGAGGAGACGCAGTGGATATACAGCTCAGAGAGGGATAGGAGGAGACGCAGTGGATATACAGCTCAGAGAGGGTTAGGAGGAGACGCAGTGGATATACAGCTCAGAGAGGGATAGGAGGAGACGCAGTGGATATACAGCTCAGAGAGGGTTAGGAGGAGACGCAGTGGATATACAGCTCAGAGAGGGATAGGAGGAGACGCAGTGGATATACAGCTCAGAGAGGGATAGGAGGAGACGCAGTGGATATACAGCTCAGAGAGGGATAGGAGGAGACGCAGTGGATACACAGCTCAGAGAGGGATAGGAGGAGACGCAGTGGATACACAGCTCAGAGAGGGATAGGAGGAGACGCAGTGGATACACAGCTCAGAGAGGGATAGGAGGAGACGCAGTGGATATACAGCTCAGAGAGGGATAGGAGGAGACGCAGTGGATACACAGCTCAGAGAGGGATAGGAGGAGACGCAGTAGATATACAGCTCAGAGAGGGATAGGAGGAGACGCAGTGGATATACAGCTCAGCTGGGGTGCACAATCCTGTCCTCTGGGTTTTAGAAGGATCAAATCTGTAAGAAAGCAAGCCACATTGACAAACGTTTGGGCTAGATGCTTTATCAGTGTATATGGAGGACACTGCAGCACAATAAAGCTCTGGTCAAAACGTTTGTCTGCTTTTTTATTGAGTGTTATAAGGTTTGGTTTTGTTGTAAAACAAAGCCCAGTTCTCAGCTATATTCTTAGCTTGTGGTTCCAATGCAGGTTACTGGTTTAACTGGGGAATTCCAGACCCCAGTCTCTAGAAGTGAATACACATCCCCCTCCCAGTCTCACCAGTTTGCCCCGTGTCTGTGCGGACCGCGTCTCTCGCAGGGTGTGCACGTCTCCACACACAGAGATCTCTCGCCACACCCCCGGCTTGGACTCCTCAGTGAACCCGCCCCTCGGGTGCATCACCAGCACCCCATTGGTCGTCAACCCGTCCATGTGACCGTCCGGATTCTTCCACTTGGCAGCCTTCTCCTGCGAGGGGTCAAACAGAGGTCAGCATCAAAAGCAAGCAAACAAACCCACCCTGTACACACAGGAACACTCAACAGGGATGGGAATCCTATTGCACAGCACTTTCACCCAGTCCAGGTTTTACTATGAGCTTGATTAGCCACAGAGTGCTGATCCCCCTCACACTATCCTCGCCACACAATCACACTCACCCCGAGGGAGATGTTCCTGTCTGCTGATCCCCCTCACTCTATCCTCTCCACACAAATCACACTCACCCCGAGGAAGATGTTCCTGTCTGCTGATCCCCCTCACTCTATCCTCTCCACACAATCACACTCACCCCGAGGAAGATGTTCCTGTCTGCTGATCCCCCTCACTCTATCCTCTCCACACAATCACACTCACCCCGAGGAAGATGTTCCTGGACGTGTCGAACCCCGCTGCGTAGATCCTGGCAGTGTAGGGGGGGCTGCGCTCACACACCACACGGCACGCGAACCGCGAGATTGTGCTCTGAGTCACGGGGGTCTCCTCGCCCCCCGCCCCCCCCGACACCGTGTCCGTCACAACAAAGTCAATCGGGCTCTCAGTCGACCTGCCAATCTGAGAGAGAGAGGAGAAAAAAATAGTTTATTATTAATAGTTGAGTTTATTACTGTGGGTGATAGTGAAGGGTAGCTTCTCCAGCAAAGACGTGCAATGCAATAGGAGTCTTATCTCCATCCCTGGTAGCAAACTAACAGTATGTCACATTAGGTATGCTACTGCTTCACACCCCAGTGCGAGTGGTACGCAGTGTCGCTGGTATGCTTCAGCTTGAGAAGGTACCGTGTTCTACCACCTTGCTTCATTCGCATCATTTCTCACTTTGTAGCTCACTTTACAGATCCCCAAAGCCTTTATTAGATTCCTAGAACCTGTTCACGAGTCTGCTAACAGACTGCCTGTGGGCACCTGCCTTACAGATTCCTCTCCCTGTCTCTGACAGAGACGCTGTGCCTGCCGATGGTTTAATAATAGCTACAATAACAGACTGCCTGTGGGCACCTGCCTTACAGATTCCTCTCCCTGTCTCTGACAGAGACGCTGTGCCTGCCGATGGTTTAATAATAGCTACAATAAGAAGACTGAGAAGGAAAGCAGCCGGGCCCGTCGGCGTTCTAGTGGCTGTGAAGGATTCAAACACTTTGCAGGAAGAAGAGAAAATTACAATAAAACTACCATGACTTTGATAAAAAAGCAGGTTACACTAAACTTCACAAAGCACCAACACTGCGACAGCCTTGACCCGTTCCTGCGGACGCTGCCCCCCGGCCCCCGTACCTGGAACATGTCCGTCTCCTTGTCGTGACAGTACTCCACCACCACCGTCTGATTGCGAGACAGCGTGTACGAGACGCTGTGCTGCCCCTTGCAGTTCACCGCCTGAAACACAAGAGAAGGGAGGAGTCAAAACAACATCTCGTTTCTACGTGCTTACAGAGAGGAGTCAAAGCGTCTGGTATACACAGGTCTCATTCCTATATGCTTACAGAGAGGAGTCAAAGCGTCTGGTATACACAGGTCTCATTCCTATATGCTTACAGAGAGGAGTCAAAGCGTCTGGTATACACAGGTCTCATTCCTATATGCTTACAGGGAAGAGTCAAAGCGTCTGGTATACACAGGTCTCATTCCTATATGCTTACAGGGAAGAGTCAAAGCGTCTGGTATACACAGGTCTCATTCCAATATGCTTACAGGGAAGAGTCAAAGCGTCTGGTATACACAGGTCTCATTCCTATATGCTTACAGGGAAGAGTCAAAGCGTCTGGTATACACAGGTCTCATTCCTATATGCTTACAGGGAAGAGTCAAAGCGTCTGGTATACACAGGTCTCATTCCTATATGCTTACAGGGAAGAGTCAAAGCGTCTGGTATACACAGGTCTCATATAGACCGAAGGAGTCTCGTTCCTATATGCTTGCCCTTCAAACCTGTGTCAAAGGAAATAACCACACAAGACCATAAGCAGGTGAGGTAGCTCCTCTGGACTGGCTGTGAAGAGTTCAGAGCCCCGCTGTGTGCAACAATGTAAAAGCACAGCAGCAGGAGGGGCCGGGGAACAGCCAATGGGTGTGAAGAAAAATACATTAAAAAAAATAAATAATAAAAAAAAAAAAATCACACGCACTCTCCCCCTTCTCTGGCTTGCGATGGAAGATGGACGGGCAGTAGCGTGTTGGGATCCCAGTGCAGCGCAGTGTAATTAGGGTACAGATCTACAGTTTGGGGGCAGGGTATTTGGGGGATGGGGGTAGTAGTGGCAGATGGTTGTGTGTTTGTTTGCTGGAGGGGGGGGGGGGGGGGGCGGGGGTCACAGTTGGGCCCAGCTGTCCTCGCAGAGTCTCTGTGTTAATGATGATGCACCCTCACACTGTCATACAGCATGCTCCAGTCTCCAATACAGACTCCCCACCAGAGACCACAGACAAACACATCAATGTAACACTGACACTCTGAGCTCATTGTTAGTATTTATTTATTTCTAAGGGGGGGGGGTTGCACAGCTGAACGTGCTTCTAGCAAATCCAGTCCCGCCAGGGTATTAACACAGTAAATCCAGTCCTGCCTGGGTATTAACACAGTAAATCCAGTCCCGCCTGGGTATTAACACAGTAAATCCAGTCCCGCCTGGGTATTAACACAGTAAATCCAGTCCCGCCTGGGTATTAACACAGTAAATCCAGTCCCGCCTGGGTATTAACACAGTAAATCCAGTCCTACCAGGGTATTATTTATTTTATTTCAGGACTCAAATGTACAAACTCACTTTTAGTATCCTGCTGATATTCCCTGCTGTATATAATTCACACTTGCAAACTGTATAAAACAGCGGTGTGCGTAAAACATGACGGATGTTACATATTATATATAGTTTAACAATGTACTATTAAAATAAAACCGTAAGATCAATTAATTAAAAAGTGTTAACTTTTAAATAAATTGAAAGAAAAAAAAAGCCCCACACACACACACCCCACACAACATCGGAGAGACGTCCAGGTGAGCACACATCATTTTAAAACCTGATGAATTCATTGTTTGACAGATGACTTTGCAATTGAGACAGAGACACAAAGGAGTCTCTCTCTCTTACAGGGCCTGCAGTTACTGGTTCCTGAGCAGATGGTTGTGCCGTGCCGAGTGTGTGGGAAGCAGAGACGCACGCTGTAGTTACATAAAGACAGGACTCTCTGTAGTGGTGCTGATGTGGGCTGTGAGTTGTAACGTGTTCGTTGCCACTTTGCCAGAAACCCCCTACTGAGATTCGGGGGTGCTTAAATGAGTTCTACACTGGTGATAAACAGATTAGTAATTAAATATGATACACCACAACACACCTCAGGTTAACACACACACACACACACACACCACACACGAGAGCTCAGCATCGCTCAGTTTCACGTCTCGTTCTCTCTCTATCAGGATCACAGGTAGACTCCCTCTAAACAGGATCAAGCGAAAGATTAAAGAGAGAACAGGAAGCAGAATTGCAGGTCGTCTGCCTCTATTAGAGAGATGAAAGGGAGCCGGGGAAGCAAGCAGCAAGCAGCGAGGGCGGTGCGGAGGGGGGGCCTCTTCAGTATTCAATCAGCAACATTGCAAACAAGACACAGCGGAGCAACGAAAAAAAATCAAAGGTTTTTTTGTTTTTTTTTCCTCCCCCAGTGAACCCGTACCCTGTGTCTTCCACACGGTCAGTACTGTCACGATTCAGCAGGGTTGTGGGATTGAAATCAGAAACCCTTATTCAACACTCCAGGGCTGAGAGCAATTCTGTTTGATTCACAGCGCTGGTAGACGATACTGTTGCTGGGAAACCTCGTTTAATGCAGGTTTAGTAATCCGATGCTGGGTCAGACCTCGCAGAACCATCTGGAGAAAGACTATCATGCATCAGTCCGATTTGTCACTCGCACAGCGTCGGTACCGTACGCTTGTCTTTAAATGGATTTCTGCTTCTTCAGGACTGGCGACGCTGTCAAACACATCCAAGACCTCCCTGAGACTAGCGCACATTCACAGTGCCAGAGTCAGAGAGGAGGAGGAGGGGTGCTGCTCCAACTGACAAAACTAAACAAGCAAGCAGCCTCAAGCACAGCTTCCCTTCACACTGCCTGACAGGCTGGCTGCCTCGTGATCTCACACACTCACTCCATCCTCCCCCCGCTGTGAAGCAGTTTGTCCCCCACACAGGGGGGGGTTGACGGGTACACATCAAAGCAGACAGGCGTTTGCAAACAAACTTCATCTTCCAGGCAGCGCAGCCCGCGAGGTGGAACAGTCGGAGCCACGGATCACACCGCTCATCAGTAACCCAGACCGCTCCTCCAAGCTCAGAGCCTCGGTCTATCCAGGCTGTCAGTTCACACCCTCACTCTGACAATCTATCATGTTTAAAATAGAATAAATGACATTTATACAAATTTCTGGGTAGGGTGCAGCTGGGAATCGCAAAAATCGTACTTTTGACAATTTGTGGGGACAAATTAAGTTATAGGATTGGTACACACAAGCAGTATCTAGGGATGGAAATAAGACTCCTGTTGCACAGCAGTTTCACCCATTCCAGCTTTTACTACAAGCATGATTAGCCAAAATGTATAGGTAACAAGCTCAGGTGTGTCATTAAGCTCACAGTAAAACCAGGAATGGATCAATTATTTTGTTCTTGTATCACGAGACAAATCGATTACACACCTCTATCACGACACGATATTCATGTAAAGAAAGTATCACGATTCATCAATGTGCAGTGAATCATTAAATACCCCCCCCCCACACACACACACACACACACACACACACAGTCCAGGGAGACAGAGTGGGAGAGACAGAGACAGAGACAAACAGAGAGGTTCACCAGCTTGCCAGAGATCCTCTACTATCAGCCTTTCACTCTAATTACAGCCCTTCAGCAAGAGGGGGCTACAGTGCGGCACAGAGCGGTGAGGAGACATGAGGGAGCAGCCAGACAGCCAGCCCCTCGCTTCAACACAGAGAGAGACAGCAAACCAGTTACAACAACTTCAACTGCTGGATCAAAACAAAACAATCATTTCACAGAAAAAAAAAGAAGAAAATGTGGGGGCAGAGGCAGTGTGGTCTAGTGGTTAGAGCTGAGTTTCAACACAAAACCAGATAAGCAGCTCTCTAGAAACATGTGAAAGTGTCAAAGACAGAGACCGACTGATGCACACAGACAGACAGGCTGCATATACCCCCAGCCCCTAATGGTGATGCTCAGCTAGTTTCACGATGGATTTCCTCTACCCTGTACTCGAATGTGATCTTCTCTGTGTGTCCTCTTCTAAAAATCACACACTCGGTACGAAGCAGCAGCACAAACACGGTGTTCACAGAGCAGTAGGAACAGCTGTCTTTCACAGGAGACGGGTAATCAAGGTCCGGTCTACTCTGCACACATCAAGAGATCCCAGAGACACGCGTTACCCTTTGTGATCACCAATCCAGACCAAAACACATACAAATGGCTTGGCTGGCAGTAGAGGAGTGAGTGAGGGGGCTGGCATCTCCTTTCTCACTCAGCAATTACCCACGTCCTCCTCCTCCTCCTCCTCCTCCTCCTCTTCCAACAGCGTGGCACCCTTCAACTCACAGCCACCTCCTACACAGAGACCAGGCACACACTAATCACAGGGTAGTGATTAGAGCCGAGGGACGGGGGGGGGAGAGCGACAGTATGGATCGACAGAGGGAAGAGGATTTTTTTTTTTTTTTAAAGCAAGCTTCACCAGCACCTCTTTCTTTGAAGTAAACAGCATGATGTTTGTTTGCAGGATTGCCAAGCTACTCAGAGTAGCAGACTACTTGATATAAAACATCTTGCTGTAAAGGGCTGTCTGCTGGCAGGCAACGTGACCAAATACATTCCAGCACAGAAACAAACAGTACAAGAAAACTGTCCAAATCGGGTCAAGAAAGCAAGAAGGATGAGAAGCACATGCGTGAGGCGAAAAAATGTGAGTCCGGCTTATTATGAAATACACAACATATCACAAAACCACCACCCACAAACAAAAATAGAATAATAAGGCTATTAGAGATTCCAGAGCACAGAGTTTGCACATGTTTGGGATTAAAAAAAATAAAAAAAAGTAAGAAAAACAAACAGCGAAGGCAACAATTGACCAGAATACAGTCTTTACTGGGTTAAGAACACAAGCCTAATGTCTTCCAGTTGTAAGAATCTGTGTAAATGAATATATCTGAAATAATAATCATAATAATAATAATCCTGCATTTGCCTGCAGGCTAGATAGTGAGTGAATCTCTCTCCTTTCTTTTAGGAAATCCCAGAGACGGACAGGGAGCTGCCTTGAACCGCGTGCACCCGGCACTAATCCTGACCACACACTCACCAACAAGGAGCGCAGTGGACTGGCAATCCACAGCACACACAGGAGAAGAGGAGGATCTGGGAGCGAGGGAAGCCTGGACTGAACCAGGTACTGCCACCCAGAGCTGAACACACACACACACAGACAGGAGAAGAGGAGGATCTGGGAGCAAGGGAAGCCTGGACTGAACCAGGTACTGCCACCCAGAGCTGAACACACACACACACACACACACACACACACACACACGAGAAGAGGAGGATCTGGGAGCGAGGGAAGCCTGGACTGAACCAGGTACTGCTACCCAGAGCTGAACACACACACACACACACACCACAGTCTTGCATCTTTATAGAGACCTTGCATTGACTCTAATGAAGTGTACACTTACAATTACAATAGGGGATGAAGAAAATACATCTGCATTAAAAAAAAATAACCCAAAAGTAGTTTAAAATCAGTTAGGGGTTTCTTTGTGTGGATGAAATGGTCCTATATGCCCGCACAGTGCTGGGAGGGTTACCTTGCTGGCCTGGGGTCTGGGGTGTGTTGAGGACGTGCACAGTGCTGGGAGGGTTACCTTGCTGGTCTGGGGTCTGGGGTGTGTTGAGGACGTGCACAGTGCTGGGAGGGTTACCTTGCTGGTCTGGGGTGTGTTGAGGACGTGCATAGTGCTGGGAGGGTTACCTTGCTGGTCTGGGGTGTGTTGAGGACGTGCACAGTGCTGGGAGGGTTACCTTGCTGGTCTGGGGTGTGTTGAGGACGTGCACAGTGCTGGGAGGGTTACCTTGCTGGTCTGGGGTGTGTTGAGGACGTGCATAGTGCTGGGAGGGTTACCTTGCTGGCCTGGGGTGTGTTGATGACGTGCACAGTGCTGGGTTTCACCCCGTTGGCCTTGGCTCTCTTGTAGAGCGAGAACCGACTCTTCCTGCGGCCGCGGTCTCCATTCGGGAGGGACCCGTTGTACCTGTGAGAGAGAGAACGAGACAGGCAAGGTTACAGGATGATCACTGCAGTAACACAATCACACACTTGAGCGGAGCTGCACTGCGCTGACCCACTGTACCTGCGAGAGAGGGGGGGGGGGGGGGCAGGGTTACAGGACTATAGTAATATTTCACTTTTTTTTTTTTGCAGATTCAGCTCCCTTGAGGTCTGTACAGTAAATCACGTTTAATTCATGTTTATAATAGTCATGGCCCTGCTGCAACAAGCAATACAACTCAAATATCGATCATCTTATAAAAACACTTTGCGATGGGTTATTTCCACTTAAATTTATTCTAAAAACATGTGAGAAACAAGTCCTAATCCAACCCAGCCCCGTCTCTATTGAGTTACGCTGGCAGTTCACATCACTGATCGCCGTGTCTTTCCTTTTGTCTGTGCAGCTCTGTGAGAGTGTGTGTCCCCGCTGTGCTCCGTGTGTAGCTCAGCTGGTGTCCTGTGTCTGTCCTGCCATCTGTCCATGCTACCCACACCCCCCCCACCTCCCGGCAGCGGTCCATGGGCGCCCCCTGCTGCACAACAGCCTCCTCATCCACAGGTTGTTTTTTTTTTTTGAGTGAGGCTGCGTGCGTCAGTGAAATAGGGAGGCAAGGATTTGCACACTTTAACGGGGATAGATCGAGACTCTTCTGTACGCAGAGCCACCAACAGAACAGATGAAAGGTCTGCTGTTAGAGGTTTAATATATTCCAGTGTTGTACAAGAGCGCTCATCCTGTGCAGTGTGGACGAGGCTCGGGCTGCCCAACCACGTCTCTTATAACAAGTACCTTGCATGCTAACTTCAATGAAAACTGCTCTCAGGAGGAACCTCTAGTATCAATCAAACAAAAACCTTTATCCAGAGGAGAACAAATTCTCATTTCCAACGTCGACCTGGCAAGAGGCTCACACCACCACAGCAAACAAAACACAACGAGGGAGGAACAACAAAACACACAATCAAATCATAACTCAGCAGCAACAAACAAAACACAACGAGGGAGGAACAAAAACACACAATCAAATCATAACTCAGCAGCAACAAACAAAACACAACGAGGGAGCAACAAAAACACACAATCAAATCATAACTCAGCAGCAACAAACAAAACACAACGAGGGAGCAACAAAAACACACAATCAAATCATAACTCAGCAGCAACAAACAAAACACAACGAGGGAGCAACAAAAACACACAATCAAATCATAACTCAGCAGCAACAAACAAAACACAACGAGGGAGCAACAAAAACACACAATCAAATCATAACTCAGCAGCAACAAACAAAACACAACGAGGGAGCAACAAAAACACACAATCAAATCATAACTCAGCAGCAACTTTGCATTTAACAAATAACACGGTGGTGCTCACCCTCTGAAACGATTTCTGAAATCACAAAAAGGCGGAGCGCTCCTCAACAATTGGAAGTGCGTAGTCAAAATAAAAATGTTTTCGTTTGGACGGGCGCGGTCTTGTTTTTTTAAAGCTGAAATGATCAAACTCATTTCTGGACTCGGAGTGCGGTCCCTCTACTCTGTGAATGTTAAAAGTGATTATAGAAACACTCACCGAGTCATCATTTTAATAGCAGCCACTAGCTGTGTCTTTACCTGCTACACACAGCATTACTGTAGCTCGTGTTTGAGGCGTGTTCAATGTATATGTCTGTGTGCAAATGAAAAGCAGAAGACTTATGGCAAATAGAGACAGGGTTATTTTGCCTCTTCAAACAGTTTCACAGACTAACATTTAAATGAAGAAATATTTGTTGACGAGCTCACAATTATTCTTTTGTCATCTTAATTCTGTTTCATCCTTCGTGAAACAGACCAGCCTGATTGGGCAATTAAGGTCCCGGGGCTGTGGACCATAAATCCAAACTCACCAGCTGTCCTGCACAGCTGGGATTCAAAGCCACCCCCCTCCCTCCATCCATCCATCCATCCATCCCATCTGACATCCCGACCTCTGGGGCTAGCATAGGGAAACAAAGGGATTGAGAGGATAGGAAAGAGAAACGTACAGGCGACAGAAATAAAGAATGAGAAATGATAAACCTGGGGGTGGGGAGATAGGAAAGAATGTAGCAACAAAGGAAAGAGGGAAATAAGAGGGGGAGAGACGCTTTGCAGGGGGGGGGGGACAGGCTGAGGAAGAGGGTAAAAGACATTGGAGAAAAGGAAATAGATGGGATGAGATAGGAGGAAAACAAACTGAAGCCACACAGAGAAAGACAGGAGTAGAGGGGTTAGGAGAAGAGAGGCAATCAATGGGAGAGGCAGGGGGAGAAACGTGGGTTAAGACAAAGGGAAAGAAGCCATGAAGAGAGGGAATCAGGAGTGGAGGAATACAGGAAGAGAGTGGGAAGACAACTGGGGAACGTGGAACAGAAAAAAAAAAAACAGGCAGACAATGAGAGAATGCAGCTGGAAAAACAGAGGAGAAAGACAATCAGGAGAACGAGATCATGAGAGGCGGAGAGGAGGGAATAGGAACAGGAGTAAAACAAACAAAAAAAAAAACACACACACACAGAGGGATCAAAGCGAAAAGACGGAGGTAATGACCGAGAAAGAGGTCACCTGTCCCCATCATCCAAACCCAACACACACACACACAGCAACGCACTGCAGTATTAAAGGAGTGAGCAGCGGCTTGGGAGGTCAGGACTTCGTACATCTTGTTTGCCTGGATCCTTGTCATTCTTGCACATTCCCAGTAGGTAGTAAAGCTGGCGAGTGGAGAACCACAATGCAACAGAGGAAGAGGAGGCGGCGTTGGGGAGGTTTATTAAACCGAGCCTTGTGCTTTCTGAAAACAAAACAAGATCTTGCAAATCGGCAACGGACAACGATATCCTGCACTGCTGCATTACCCCACAGTGTGAGCGGCGCTCTTGTTATCCTGCATTACCCCACAGTGTGAGCGGCGCTCTTGTTATCCTGCATTACCCCACAGTGTGAGCGGCGCTCTTGTTATCCTGCATTACCCCACGTGTGGTGCCGACTGGTTTACCCACCAATAGAGCGTCACAAACCCCTCATTCAATCAATGGGATCGAGCTCTCCACAGACGAGGGCCATTGGGGCTGACTGGGCTAATTTACCATTCCGAGAGAGACCACTGAAGAAACAGCTGCTGGGGTTAGCGTGGATTGCTGATCACCACAGAGGCTGAAAAGCAGCACTCCTCACAAACCCAAGCAGCTGTTTCTTCGCTCGTTTCACTTGGAATGGCGAGTTAGCCCGATCAACACCAGGCCCCTGAATTCTGTGGATCACTCGATCCGAATGTTTCAACGGGTGCAGAGTGAGATGCAGCTGCACTGAAACTGGACCCCACAGCACACCTGCTCAGGAATCTGAAGCTCCAGCTACACAAACTCTGCAGAGTGCCTCCCGTTAGGAGGGGACTGGGATCAACCCACACACCCTCTCCATCAGCTGGAGCCCAGACCCTGCGAACAGGCTCGAGGAATAGCAGAGTCTAGCTGGAACAGTCAACAAAAAAACACCATGCTACCAGCGAGGAGACACAGAGGGCTTTGTAACAATAACACTACAACTAATAATGCTACTGCTAATCATAACCATAATAATACGCTGTTGAACTCCCTGAGAAATAGTTGGCTATTTTATACATTCTGTATTGCTCATTAAATGGGGGGGTACAGTTAACACATTTTTGTAAGATAGTTTCGCTTTTTTAAAGCGCATGTTGGCCCCTGGGTTGTGCTTCTTTGAGAAATCGGCACAAAGCAGGAAGTGGAAATCAGTACGTGAGTAACGCAGTGGCCGTCACACTTGAACTTCACTGCAGACGAGCCTACCTACATACTGGCGTATTACTTATTAGCACAGGAGAGGAGAAAAGCAGGGACACAGACGCCACCGTTAAGTGCTCAGACAGGGTTCGAAACTCACACCAGCGTACGATGCACCCAGTCCTGGGGCTCAGCACTCCCCTTGTTTAGGTACAGTATTGAAAACGAGTTTCCAGGTGCCAGGTATTCAAGCAATAGAGACTGTGCAGTCACTAAAGAGAGCGTACGCATTTACAAACGTTTTAAAAGGGGAAGCCCGAATCCTAGAAGCACCATTCACTGCACACAGAAGGCTCCCAAGCCCCCTCGCTCCCCCATCTCTCTCGCTGGCAGCCCAGGCTGATGAATGTTTAAGTGACTCTGGGGACGAATCTCGATGATGAACACTCTTTGAAATGCAAACAGGCCCTGATCACTGGGATTAAAGTGCCTCTTGATGTTCTGTTAAAAGCACATCTTTTTATTATAAAACAGCCTCGAGTGGCAATTAGAGCGTCTGTTTAAACAGGCAGTGCTTTAGTTTTTTTTGTTTGTGATAGAGATAGAGATAGACACACACACACACACATCAATACATTGATAGATATGTAGACTGCGACCCGGGTTCGACACACACGTTCCAGTACACATGCATGTGGATCAGAGCCTGCTGCTCTGCTCACACGCAGGGCTGAGTTCATTGGATAGTGGAATACCAGGATCAGCTTTTCCATTCTGTTAATCAGGTAAAAATACCAGGATTCGCATCTCCATTACCCCGGCTAATCTGAACACAAGAGAAAGGCTTTGCTATTTTGAGCAGCAGCCGCAGCTTGTATGTACAGTATATACAAACAGGGAGGGAAGCCCTACCAGCCACAGACAGACCCCTGCAATCCAGCGCAGAACCTCACTTCTGCAACGCAAGGGGCACACGTCACATGCATTCTCTCTCTTTCTTAAACTGAGGGAACAGAGGTTTACAGCACATTCCAATTATAGCCAGCATACTGCGAACCTCTCTCTCCAGCTTGGGATGCGACAGCTTTGTGCCGGCAGTCAGCAGCACTTTAAAGGCATCTCAGTGTCAGACTGCCTGCTCCCTTCCTAACAGGTGGACTGGCTGAGCCCTGCTCCACCGCAGTGCCACTCATCGTGTTCCTTTCAGTGGAACACCCTTGAAGCAGGGTGTGGGAGTCTCAGCTCTCTACAGAGGAGCTTCACAGCTGCCACTCAAAACCCTGCACAAAGCGCTTATTGTTAGTTTGGTTTTTAAACTTTATTTTCCCCCATGAATGCATTGCTATTGTGTGCTTACAAAGCCGCTTAGTTCAAAAGCCATGTGGGATAATAGTCAAGCCTCCCATTACATAACAAGTTTCAGCTATTTCAGCTACAGACGAGCAGGTCATTTTACAACCTGCTCAAGAGGACCACGGAGGGAGGCTTGCTCAACCGGCATCGATGGCTTAAATAATTCAGTCTTCAAAATGACACTCAATTTTATTACTTTTTTGTGTAGCTCATTCCCCACCGCAGAAGAGAACGTCAGACACGTTCACCACGTGAAGCTCCACATCTCTTTGCGATGCACACACAGCGCCTTGCTCTCTCCAGCTCATGTGGTTTATTTGAGCAGTAGCAGCATCATTACCCTCCTCCCTGAGTTTAGGGCACCTGGGTCAGATTGACCCAGATGAATTGTTCATGATGAAAGCTGGTGGTAAGCACTCTGTCAGCCCATTCATCTCCAGTTGTGTGGCCAGAACTGAACATCGCTGCAGAATGCCTACTGCTGCTTTCTTTCACTGCAAATAGATTAATGGCGCTATGCATTAGTGGACCAGTGTAACGCATTACTGAAATCATTTTGGGGGGAGGGTGCTGCAGGTATCAGGCAGAGGAGGGGTTTCACATACAAAGGGGTTAAAAACAAACATGTGAGAGACGTCGGCTCAGTCAGGCAGACAGACAGACACCTAGCTAGCTAGCTAGCTATTGCTGCAGCCAGGCTCCTGCAGAAAGCCACAGTGCAGGAGTGTCTCGCTGTTTCAGACACCACCAGGCTAGTAATCTACACAACTCATCTACTGCAGCTTATGTTGTCACTGTCGAGGGAAAAGAAAGAGAGCCAGAGAGAGAGAGAGAGAGCGCGAGGAGAGGAGACGCACTGCTCCGAATATTCTAGTACACCGTGCTCGTCATGATATCTTGCCCATTTGAGAATTCATTAATTTGGTTAAGTCACGTACAGTCCACCTTGACAGCAACATGCATGCGTATTACATTTTACTCTGTCCGATTCCGTGTTGTTTTCAGTATTCCAGCCAGGGAAACTGCAGGAGGGGAGAAAAGCAGGGACACAGCAGCCACCTTGAAGTGCTCAGCCAGGGTTCGAAACTCGCACCAGCCTCACAATGCACCCGGTCCTGGGGCTCAGCACTCCCCTTGTTTAGGTATAGTCCATCAGGCCCTTGCTAAATCTGCTTACTCTGCCTCGTAGCATGAAATGAGTGTGCAGTCTTTATATTAGGGAGTTCATGCAGCTACAGGGAAAATAGCAATGTAATGAACAGGAGACAAAACCACAGGGAAGACATCTGGCTGCGATAACACGTTAACCTTTTAATGATGAATACTGGATCATGGATGCGACGGATCGATCTATTCTGGCAGGTCTTTAATTACTTTTCTTGCTGTGTTCAGAGACACTTCATAGTCTGGTTACGGGAGACTGGTTTCCATTACAGCTTTCATTATTCAAGGAAAATGAACACTGTTGAGACAAGCACACCCCCTTCACAAACAAGCAAGTCCTGGCAAGACAGCTAGTTAAACAAATCCAATTTACAACAGCGGCTCACTGCAATTAACAAGAACGCAGTCAGCAAGGACGTTAAAGCAGACCACTGTCAGAAGATGGGAGTCTCTCTGATGACAGAAGAAAGGGTTAATGCTCCCTTCTGTCTGGAACATAGTGCCAATAGATTCTCTTTTAGTCTCATTACCAGGCATTATAAAAGAAGATGAGAAGACTTTAGGGAAATTGCGATCATTGACTAATCTCCATTAGCGAGATTTGATATTGGAGCCCATTCCCCGTGTAGCAGGGTAAGTAATCATATGTTAATGTCACAATATCCATCATGATCAGGACTTCATTTCCAGCGCTGGCTGTATGGCACGCTGTCTGTGTACAGATATACAGAATTACACACACAGGGAGAGTCACAAACAACTCATCACAGGAATACAGAGCTCCAGCTTTCTTTCTCTATCTGACTTGCACATCAAAGTGAAACACTGAAGACATTAGTAAAGGGTCCTCCTACAGGAAAATAAAAGGACTTTACTGTCAGCACTGCCCACCACGAATCAACCCAACTCGTAAATCACACTGAACTGCTAAATATCAAAACGGGAGCACTGCGCATCACTGAACATGAATTATTATGTTTCCATTTTTACACTGAGATGGTCGTTGCACACAGGCACGCATACACTGCAGTGTTGACGAACATGAGGACTTGGTGTTCACAAACGCAGTTCATGGGCAAAGTGTTGGTGGAGAGCGAGAGAGAGACAGAGGCGAGAGAGAGAGAGAGACACGGAGATCCTCTATGAAGAGTATCCAGGTAGACCGAAGCACTTTGTGAGGCTGCATTCCTGTTCCACATGGCTGTCTGCCTGTGAAACTCAGACAGGATTTCTTTCAGAATCACCCTGCATTTGCCATCATGTTAACACATGCTGTATGAAAATCACGCTGGAGCCTCACAGGAAATACTTTGCGGTCCTGGTCTCATGTATACTCACAAATACAGGTAAAAAGAGTTCTCTTTTTAATTAGAAAACTGAACTGTGCATTGTTCAGCTCAACAAAAAGAATACGGAAGGAAAAAGGTGAAATTCAAGAAGTCATGTAAACTGTACATCGGCTAGGTTTCCCTGTCTGAGGGCCCTTCATGACTGCAATTCTGTTTAAATAGCCTTGTGATTAGTTTTTTTGTGTGTGCGCAAGTCGGATTGTGAAATAAAGAGGTTGCACGGTATTTGTATGTTCCCTGCCAGGAAAGGTGTTCACAGAGTCTGTGGCGCTCCTGTCATGTCATTTAAACCACAGGTGCCGGCTGCTCTTCCCTGAGGCTGATGCGGTTCATCTGCGGTAGAGAAGCACACCTCTCATCAGTTATCTGCCTGCTACACCGCTCTACCTACCTGAGGGAGCTTTTAACATTTCAGTTTTTAACCATCTTTACAATGCCTGTGCTGTACCCCAGCCAGCCAGAACACTCCCTGCCTGGGTCCAGGTGGGAATGCTGGGATGGAAATAAGACACCCATTGTAAAAGCAGTTTGATCCATTCCTGGTTTTACTATAAGTTTATTAAGACACAACTAAGCTTGTTACTTAGACACTGTGGCTAATCAAACTCATAGCAAAACCTGGAATGGGTGAAACTGCTGTGCAACAGGAGTCTTACTCTCCTCCCTAGAACAGGAGCCAGAAGCATAAGGTTTCAATCCAGCAATCCAGCTCTGGACTCCTTCACCTGAGTCTGCCAGACGGCACAGGGCGGTGATGACGTCACTGCAGCGGCGATGACATCACTGCAGCGGTGCGCGCAAAGCAACACACACTGAGGCACCGAATGAAGCAATACCCTTGGAGCAGGATCCCAATCTGAATCATATCCAACATTACACAGCATTTCTCGATTCAGCACTAGTGTTTAACAGCTATTGGTGACACTGTTGAACTGGACAGCTTCCCCTCCTCGTTAAAATAACTTGAAGAATAGCAGAGCCCAGACTCTCCATCACAGCCACTCAAGAGGTGCGACTAACAGACTCTAGTGAATAGAGAACGCTGCAGCCACAGTGGAGAGCCGACCAGCCACTCTAATACTCCCTATAGCACGTTAGCACGGGTCTGCATTTGTACCTGGGATGACTGCTTGGTTATTCAGAATAAACACAGTGAACATGTTTATGTGGGTAGTTTTTTAGTGTAATTGTAAATATAATTGTAATTACTGCAGTATAATTGTAACTAACTGAACAATAGAGCATTGTAACCAAGTACAGGTCAGTAAACAATTCTGCTGTAACGGTCATTACAATTAGAAGTGGCTTCAGGTCTGGTGGCCGTTTACTGCACTTCTACCTCAGCTGGGTTAAGACCAACGCAGCAGTGAAACGCTTTCCCACATCAAACTCGCTTCCAGAACACTGACACGAGATTTATATACTGTACAAGAGCCAGGAGCATCCACATTCAACTCGCAGTCCAGGCACTAGAGCTGCACTTGGTTAAAATGCTGCTTTTAATTAAAAAAAACATGCAGAGAGCAATGAAATTAAAAACGAGCAACGCAACGTCTGACAAACCCACTGGCCGCACAGGGAGCCCGTTGTGAAATGACCAACAATGAACAATGAATAGGTTTTTGACAGGCTGCGGTGAAAAGGACAATGGACAGAGGCTGAGATCCAGGCTGTGGTGAAAAGGACAATGGACAGAGGCTGAGATCCAGGCTGTGGTGAAAAGGACAATTGACAGAGGCTGAGATCTAGACTCCAGTGAAAAGGACAATGGACAGAGGCTGAGATCCAGACTGCAGTGAAAAGGACAATGGACAGAGGCTGAGATCCAGCACCTCCGCTACAGTCAATACCTTCCTTCATTTCAGAAATAATCCAGATCCAGCTTTGTTATTCTTTTCCACTCAATTCAAAAACATGCTCAGCTCAAACTGCCCAATAACAGATTTTTTTTTTATTCAAGCTACTTTAAAATAGCCTATTAGTTGCTTTTACAAAACAAACAAAAAAATGGAAATAAGACTCCAGTTGCACAGCAATTTCACCCATTCCAGATTTTACTATGCGCTTGATTAGCCTCAGTGTATAGTTACAAGCTGGGGTATTAAACCTATAGTAAAAGCAGGACTGGATCAAGCTGCAATTCAATGGGAGTCTATTTCCATCCTGTAACACTGCCTGCTATATTACAATACAGCACAACACAGCAGCGCTGACCCCTCGCTTGTAGAATGGCTTCACTTGCTGTATTTATTTTTTTAGTAGGTGTTCCTCACACACACAGTTTAGCAATGCTGTGTTGAATACACGCCTAATTCTATTAGAAATGAAGCTTTCTGAAGCAGTTTGACAATGACACCTGCTCCACACAGCCTCGTTAGCGTCCTACACGGTACACTGTAAAGACTGCAGCGCAGCGACGACAGCCTGCGCAGTCCCTGAATCACCGTGTACGCCACGGTCTGGACTGTGACGTGAATCATCACCCTTCGGAGCGGAATCTGTTATCCGAATACCTCAAGTGAGTATTTACTGAATAGAACACCCCCAGCATCCGAAAATCTAGACATGGAGACCGAGCATTTCCTCCGGATTATGCAAGAAGACTACGTTAACAACAAAACGCCGAGTTCCTTATTTATTTATTAAATTAATTAATTGTATATATATATATATATATATATATATATATATATATATATATATATATATATATATATATATATATATATATGTGCGCCGAGCATAAGACCAGGTTACATGTTATATTGTTTATGTAGAATGCATGTAATCATTTCAAGACAGGAAAAACTCTTACAATTTGGGCGGAAATGAAATACACCACAACTTCAGAAACCGACCGGGTCTTGCCGAAACTGGAAATCTGACAAATCAAAAATCACAGGCGTTTCTTTTACCTATCCGTGTCGCTGAGTGGAGAATGCGAAATATTTATTAAAAATGAGTCACTAAACATAATCCCTCCTTAGGTTGAGTGGAATATCACTATACAGAGGTGTGCTGTTTTATTAGAAAATGCTCACCTAACGAGTTGTGTGTATGCATAGCGTGTTAATACTGGGAACGAGTAACAATGGAGAGATCGCACGCTTCTGAAGCTTAACCAGCAGAAAGTGAGCGTAGTCGCTAAACCGGGGCGCAATTCGCTGTAATGAATTGGTAAATACAGGATGTTTGTGCTGTGGACGGTGATAGTCTGGCAACGCTGATCGTGCATCACGGGGAGAGGGAAACATCGCTTCAATGTAATTGCAATCCTTCCACACGTCGCTTCATATCAGTTTATCTGAACTCCAGCCAGAGAATGTTTCCATTTAACCCGTCGCCACGTTCCAGCGGAAGTTGCAAAACAAGATGTAAAATAACGAACACAGTGCAGATACATAAACAGCGATCCGATTTACCAACGCCGTGATAGCAAAAAAAAAAACAAAGCAAACGCAGACACGCCATCCGCGACTAAAACACATTACAGCCGCGGAGACTTCGCCATCCCCGTTTCCCTCGGCCTCTGCATCTCTCTCTCCTAACCCGGGCAGACAGACCCCCCATCCCCCAATCGCATTCCCCTCGCTGGTGGGCCGAAACTCGACTCGACCCACGATGCGTGCCCCGCTATATCAGCTCACAAACACGGCAATTCTCAATGCTAACTGCTGTATCGTACATGTACATGTAGTTTATGAAACACCCCCCCGAGACCCACTCCTTTGTTAGATTTAAACCTCGTTATAGCGATCACTTAAAACACACACACACACGCTACAGGGATATCTGCATTCGACTTGTAAACAAAAACAATTCTGTTTAACTAAACGCAAAACAAACTCAAACGCTTAGACGCCAAGTAGTTTTATAAAGTTGTTGGGGGTAAACATTCCAAAAAATAAATAAATAAATAAGAAATACAATTCCGATCGTTTTGATAGCGAGCTAATAATTCCTGTTGAGTCGCGGCCACAGGTCCAGGGTCCGGCTGGCGTGTGATCAGCCTGACCCGCATTCGCTACTCACCCCAGCACGACGAGCTGCCCGTAGGTCACACAGGGTCCGGCTGGCGTGTGATCAGCCTGACCCGCATTCGCTACTCACCCCAGCACGACGAGCTGCCCGTAGGTCAGAGGGTCCGGCTGGCGTGTGATCAGCCTGACCCGCATTCGCTACTCACCCCAGCACGACGAGCTGCCCGTAGGTCACACAGGGTCCGGCTGGCGTGTGATCAGCCTGACCCGCATTCGCTACTCACCCCAGCACGACGAGCTGCCCGTAGGTCACACAGGGTCCGGCTGGCGTGTGATCAGCCTGACCCGCATTCGCTACTCACCCCAGCACGACGAGCTGCCCGTAGGTCACACAGGGTCCGGCTGGCGTGTGATCAGCCTGACCCGCATTCGCTACTCACCCCAGCACGACGAGCTGCCCGTAGGTCACACAGGGTCCGGCTGGCGTGTGATCAGCCTGACCCGCATTCGCTACTCACCCCAGCACGACGAGCTGCCCGTAGGTCACACAGGGTCCGGCTGGCGTGTGATCAGCCTGACCCGCATTCGCTACTCACCCCAGCACGACGAGCTGCCCGTAGGTCACACAGGGTCCGGCTGGCGTGTGATCAGCCTGACCCGCATTCGCTACTCACCCCAGCACGACGAGCTGCCCGTAGGTCACACAGGGTCCGGCTGGCGTGTGATCAGCCTGACCCGCATTCGCTACTCACCCCAGCACGACGAGCTGCCCGTAGGTCACACAGGGTCCGGCTGGCGTGTGATCAGCCTGACCCGCATCCGCTACTCACCCCAGCACGACGAGCTGCCCGTAGGTCACACAGGGTCCGGCTGGCGTGTGATCAGCCTGACCCGCATCCGCTACTCACCCCAGCACGACGAGCTGCCCGTAGGTCACACAGGGTCCGGCTGGCGTGTGATCAGCCTGACCCGCAATCGCTACTCACCCCAGCACGACGAGCTGCCCGTAGGTCACACAGGGTCCGGCTGGCGTGTGATCAGCCTGACCCGCATCCGCTACTCACCCCAGCACGACGAGCTGCCCGTAGGTCACAGGGTCCTTGTTCGGGGCACAGTGCTCCTCCTGACTGGGAGAAAACATTCGCGAGTCCGGTCAACAACGCGATCACAACGCAGCCACCTTCCGTGCTCTGGAAACTCGGCGAGGAAACCCTTCAAACGGGGGAGACGGTAAACCCCATCCAGGCTGCTCTTTTTCGACGTGGTAACCGCTAGTTCTTTCTTTTTTTTAATTTATTATTTGTTCGTTTACTTTCTTACGTCTCTTTTTCTCACTTTGTTTTAAGCAGACAATCGCGCCACGCACGAGCTCCGCTCCCGTCGGCGGTTCAGTCAGTTCTGGAGCCGCGAGACACACAAACAATACAAAGTCGGGGGCGGACTGTACCAACTGCTCACACGCCGTGAGGCGGGGGGGGGACCACAAGCAGACTCCAAAACACACCTTTCTAATAAAAATAAAATCAATACCGCAATCAGGTTATTATACAATTAAGATATTTATAATATGCATTTGAGTGTATGTGTAGGCTTACAATACAACCGAGAGTGTGAATTTTGGGAATTACCTATTGTGTCTCCTCCGCGGTATTGGGATGGCCCCCCACTGTTATGTAAACAGAGAGTGAGTGGAGATTCTTAAAGGGGCAGTGTTATATTTTACATGTGATCTAGTGACAAGGAAGAAAGACTGGGAGGCAGTGTGGCCAAGTGATTTAAGCAGATGGACTGGGATGCAGTGAGGGCTTGTGGTTAGTGCTGACTTGTGACTAAGATGCAGTTCTATGGGTGCCTCAACACATCAAAACCCTAAGAGTGTACTTTTTAAAACACAGATGAACAGAAGTCCTAGGTACTGTCATACTCCATACTAAACTTCTCAAACTGGGGTTCCATAGAGGGGTGTGGCAGCAGCTGTGCAACTCACAAACCACAGCATGAGGGGTGGGGCCTTTGAAGACGAGGCCCCACCCTCCCTCAGCCCTGAGGAGGGTCTGACCATGTGGGTGTGGCTGGAGGGGAGTTTTCATTACCTTGGCTGTCATTGGGCCGTTCTGCTCCTGTGTTCTGTGGGAAGTGCCTCACAAGACAGCTAGTCATGCTGAAGTCCAGTCTCCATTCTGGGGCTAATCTTGTACAGTTTTTAAATATTAAAAAAAAAAAAAAAAACATGACGAAAGTTTCCGTACAGATTTGTTGACAGATTACTTGTTTTCAATGTATTCTATCACCAGACATGTTTTTCCTGTAAAACATCTTCTAAACTGCAAGTAAAAAGGGTCAGACGGGGCACCTTTGGCACAAGGCTTGTAGCTGCAATGAACTGATCTCAGACCAGCCTGCCTGTTGTTACAACATGAACAACTGACAGGAACATACAAACGCTTAGCATGGGATAAGAAACACAGACAAATAATAAAACGTCATTCAAATCCAAAGAATAAAGTGGTTCCTTTAGGAAAATCACCTCCAATCCTCATTGCATCAGTATGATTGAATCGTGTTTCTCGCACCTCTGTTTAATCGGGTGTCCCAGGCAGTCACATGCAGTGCCATGGCAGTGTGGGACTGCTATTGACATTCTGCACAACCACGCTGCTGAATCATTACCAGATTCACTATATCTGAAAACTTATTGAAAATATTTAAACAGACACAAACTCAAATCAAACAGCTTTTTAATATCACTAATACTCTCTGATTTAACTGGAGATGAGTAAAAGCAGATCAGAGACTGAAGGAGCAAGCACTGTGCGTACCCCTTTAAATAGAACTAAGTTTAAAACCCACACCCACACAGACAATGCTGTGAATTGCTGCTGTTAGTGCTGAGTAGGACAGTTAGTGCTGATCACTGTAGCAACAAGCCTCTCTCTCCCTCTCTCTCTCTCTCTCTGGGCAGACTTGAAGTGGAGGCACAAAGCTGCCGGCTGTCCCAGCTCCACCAAACAACACCCCCGAATAAACCTCGGGGCGGCTGGCACGGGCCGCAGCTCTGTGACAGGGCTATATATAACCAGGGAGCCCAGACACAGCTTCTATACTGTATATAGCTGTATTTATGTATATGCATTCCTGAGTTAGAAGGGTTTATTCAATTGATGTAAACAGCTGTGCATCTAAATATCACCAGTTTACATCATTACTGTAGAACCTTCCTTGGCATGTCCCTCTCTCTCTGTCTCTGTCTCTGCCTCTCTATCCTCCCTCCCCCTCTCTCTCTCCCTCTCTATCCTCCCTTCCCCCTCTCTCTCTATCCCTCTCTATCCTCCCTCCCCCCCCTCTCTCTATCCTCTCTTCCCCTCTCTCTCTATCATCCCTTCCCCTCTCTCTCTCTCTCTCTCTCTCTCTCCTTCTCTATCATCCCTTCCCCTCTCTCTCTCTCTCCTTCTCTATCCTCCCTTCCCCCCTCTCTCTCTCTCTCTCTCTCTCTCTTTCTCTCTCCCCATCTCTCTCACGCACACACTCTCCGATTATCCCTGGTTTGACATTCATCCCAGAAGCAGCCCCTGGCTGCTAATTTATCAGCCAATCAATTTCAATCTCCAGAGCTGATTGCCTGTGAAGCAATGAGGGTGACGTGCCCCAAGCGGTGACCCTGGCTGCCTGTGTGAGTGTGATCATCACGGCCTCTCTCAAGGGAACCGTGTGTTCAGTGACAGGGAGCCCAGGGACACAGGCAGGGAGAACTAGATTAGGGTTAGGGTAGATTCATTGTTAAAGTCTACTGTCCGTCCGGCACTGACCTCACCGACGCAGTCTGACAGAGTCTGAATGCAATGATTTGTAGAGGCTCTCAAAGCAGCATTGCCCTGATGTACAGATCCTGTTCACACCAAGCTGCAGCACAGTGTTTTCACTGTTAAGCTGTGAGCTGTCAGCAAGGTCACTGACTCCTGATTCCCCATGCTTAACCACTGCCTGACCGTGCGTCGCACTGTCCCAGAGTGCAGAGCCCCACAGCCACAGCCTGTGCAAGCCCTCGTCACACTGTCCCACTCAGCAGTGCCACCGTGCTTCATTGCATGGCTGAGGGGTATGGTGGTAACGGAGAACCTGGGATTTTATCCCGGTTGCTGAAGTTGCATTTTCTCTGTGTGGGATTTTGATTTTGTGTTGTAACTGTGATGCTGGCACGGTTCTTAAAGGGAAAGTCATCTCTGGGTTTGCAGACACACACATCTTGCTTGCTTTCTGAAGACAGTGCATTGACCCCCATTGGCACACAAACCCGCCACACACACACAGCTCTAAGTGGAGGAAAACATAACTCGTTAGCACTTTTAGTTTTGTTCTTTATCAAAGCAGATTTTCTAGGAAAGTGAGGAACAGTACACACACAAACACACACACACACTCAGACAGACAAACAAACACAGACACTATACAAAACACAGACATACACAGATAGACACTGACTCAAACACAGAAACAAACACACGCGCTCACACACACACACTGTGGTCTCCAGTCTCACAGGAAGAAGTGTGTTACACAGACAGTATCTTCCCCTATTCCCACGGATTGTGTTACATCAGATCATTTATCACTTCGCTGCTCCCCCTAAGAGCACCTCGTCACCTGAGCGTGTTCCTGTGATCCCAGACTGGCTGCTCTCAATAGAATGATATTTACACTGCGAGCGGAGAGCAGCGGGAGACACAATCACTGCACAGAGCTGTGAGATCTGCTCCACACTCCTCTGAAATGCTGTTGATGGGTACGGGTCTAGCAGCCACACTGTCTTACCTCTCATTATCACAAGAGCATTCTCGCCAGCCCCCGGCCCCATTGAACCGTTGTTCTTTTTGTTGACTTTGTTTTCCCTTTGACTTGGAGAAGCCCGAACACTGTCGTCCGATTAGCACTAACCTTGGGCTCCCTGGCGATACCTCAGGTAAGACAGATGTAACTGCAGTGTTGTATGATGCGCTTCCAGTACGGATTCTGTTCCCTGTCGGGGACGTTACATGAAGCTCAAAGCTCTAACACCACAAATGCAGACGAGCCCGGCTCTTTTGCACAGTGGTTAAGGCGCTCGCTCGCAGTGTGTGGGGTCGCCGGTTCAAGCCCAGCCTCTGCCCTGTTAAACTGACTTTAACAGTAGGATCCTACATGCAGTTTGGGACATGAGTTTTTAAGACTCTGGTAATAATGTCAAATAAACAGCATGTAATCTTCACATCTTTTATCATTAGTACCTTGATTAACACAACAAATACAGATCTCCTGCAACCATGCTGTGTGATAATGGCTCTAGAGTTACAAAGTGAAAGTGAATGCTGTAAACACCCAGCCTCTCGACAAAAGCAACTGCATTCTCTTCACAGCGAGGTGTGCAGGTTTCCTCTAGGCTGTGTGGAATGCTTCTCAACACTGTTATAAAACCTCTGGGGCCACTGTGTCTAATGTAAAGCAACTGTGTGAGCCAGCTGGAGGGGGAGGCGGGGAGATCACAGCTCTGCAAACACAAACTCAAGAAAAGCACAACTAATGAAAGACAGGTAGCCAGACTCTACACTGCCCCCCAGCTCTGAGCTGTAGCCCACACTGCCTCTCTCCCATTCCCTTACACTCACACTCACTCTCCTCAGCTATCTTCAGTGCTGGAGCTGGTTAGCTGCTCTGTGTCCCCTGTCCTCTCAGTTTATTGGGGTGAAGGTTCATGCTGGGGGGGCGGCTGCAGTACTCTGCTCTCTTTGTGTGGGGTTTGTTGAGTTCCGTTGCTGGGATGCTGGGAGTGCTCCTGTCTGGTTTCCATGGAGATTTCATTTGTAAATACCAAACATTCAGCAAAGGGGACCCGGGGGAGCTCCCTCCCAGAGATAACAGCGGGGTGCCCCGGGCAAACACAGGTCACACATACCAGACCCACGAAACTGCTGGGAGGGGAATCAGAACACAAAGTACTGGGGCTGTGTTGAGACTTTAAAAACAGGAGTGTATTAAAGACTGGAGTAAAGGATTTAATTACTCAAAGAAAAAGCATGTTCCCTTTTCATGATTACATAGATTAGTGCTGCATGCTGGGATCACAATCCAGGTAGCCATTCTAAAACACAAGACAACTTACACAGCTCTGTACTTCTCACTGCACAGCTCTGTACTTCTCACTACACAGCTCTGTACTTCTCACAGCAGCTCTGTACTTCTCACTACACAGCTCTGTACTTCTCACAACACAGCTCTGTACTTCTCACAGCAGCTCTGTACTTCTCACTGCACAGCTCTGTACTTCTCACAACACAGCTCTGTACTTCTCACTACAGACCTCTGTACTTCTCACTACACAGCACTGTACTTCTCACTACACAGCTCTGTACTTCTCACTACAGACCTCTGTACTTCTCACTACACAGCTCTGTACTTCTCACTGCACAGCTCTGTACTTCTCACTGCACAGCTCTGTACTTCTCACTACAGACCTCTGTACTTCTCACTACACAGCTCTGTACTTCTCACTGCACAGCTCTGTACTTCACTACAGACCTCTGTACTTCTCACTACACAGCTCTGTACTTCTCACTGCACAGCTCTGTACTTCTCACTACAGACCTCTGTACTTCTCACTGCACAGCTCTGTACTTCTCACTACAGACCTCTGTACTTCTCACTACACAGTTCTGTACTTCTCACAGCAGCTCTGTACTTCTCACTACACAGCTCTGTACTTCTCACTGCACAGCTCTGTACTTCTCACTACACAGCTCTGTACTTCTCACAGCAGCTCTGTACTTCTCACTGCACAGCTCTGTACTTCTCACAACACAGCTCTGTACTTCTCACTACACAGCTCTGTACTTCTCACAGCAGCTCTGTACTTCTCACTACACAGCTCTGTACTTCTCACAACACAGCTCTGTACTTCTCACAGCAGCTCTGTACTTCTCACTGCACAGCTCTGTACTTCTCACAACACAGCTCTGTACTTCTCACTACAGACCTCTGTACTTCTCACTACACAGCACTGTACTTCTCACTGCACAGCTCTGTACTTCTCACTACAGACCTCTGTACTTCTCACTACACAGCTCTGTACTTCTCACTGCACAGCTCTGTACTTCTCACTGCACAGCTCTGTACTTCTCACTGCACAGCTCTGTACTTCTCACTACAGACCTCTGTACTTCTCACTACACAGCTCTGTACTTCTCACTGCACAGCTCTGTACTTCTCACTACAGACCTCTGTACTTCTCACTACACAGCTCTGTACTTCTCACTGCACAGCTCTGTACTTCTCACTACAGACCTCTGTACTTCTCACTGCACAGCTCTGTACTTCTCACTACAGACCTCTGTACTTCTCACTACACAGTTCTGTACTTCTCACAGCAGCTCTGTACTTCTCACTACACAGCTCTGTACTTCTCACTGCACAGCTCTGTACTTCTCACTACACAGCTCTGTACTTCTCACAGCAGCTCTGTACTTCTCACTGCACAGCTCTGTACTTCTCACAACACAGCTCTGTACTTCTCACTACACAGCTCTGTACTTCTCACAGCAGCTCTGTACTTCTCACTACACAGCTCTGTACTTCTCACAGCAGCTCTGTACTTCTCACAGCAGCTCTGTACTTCTCACTACACAGCTCTGTACTTCTCACTGCACAGCTCTGTACTTCTCACTGCACAGCTCTGTACTTCTCACTACACAGCTCTGTACTTCTCTGCTAATCTGTTGGCAACTTGTTGAATGTGGAATGTGATCCCCCTGCCCCCGAGACACATGTGGCCTCAGACTCATGTGGGATGTATTATTATTGATACCATTAGGAAGGATGAAAGCAGCAACACATTAAACACTAATCCAAGAGAGGGGGCAGACACATGTCTGTGGAATGCCAGCTAAGCATACTGCAGACTCAAACACCACCGGGGAAGAGAGAGGAGAAGAGATGAAGGGAGAGGAGTGGGAGCGAGAGAGAGAGGAGAAGAGATGAAGGGAGAGGAGTGGGAGAGAAGCATGGGGAGCAAGAGTGAGAGGAGAAGAGATGAAGGGAGAGGAGCGGGACAGAGGCATGGGGAGCGAGAGAGAGAGGGAGAAGAGATGAAGGGAGAGGAGCGGGAGAGAGGGAGAAGAGATGAAGGGAGAGGAGCGGCAGAGAGGCATGGGGAGCGCACAAGAGAGAGAGGGAGGAAGGAGGCAGTGTGGTCTAGTGATGAGAGCAGAGGGACTGGGAGGGGGAGGGAGGCAGTGTGGTCTAGTGGGTACTGTGAGGGTTAGGGGTTCAGCTGCAGTGCTGTGAGGGTTTGGGGTTCAGCTGCGGTGCTGTGAGGGTTTGGGGTTCAGCTGCGGTGCTGTGAGGGTTTGGGGTTCAGCTGCGGTGCTGTGAGGGTTATTAAATGAATAAATGTCATGATAGATGCCTGAACATGATTAGGGTTCTGTGAGGTTTTTGACAAATGAACACAGAGCGCCGCTTTCCTTATAAAAGTTCACCATACTAAATGTGCACTCTGTGTTTTTGCAGTGTTCCCATGGTTATATTATGCATTTACAAGTTTACCACAGTTTGCCATGTTTTATATATAAAACTCTCCCTATGCTTTATCATGCATTTGCTATGCTGTACTACACTTTGCTATGCTTTTGCAATGGTACTTTTCTCAGGTTTAACCCTGCCCTGCCTGCTCTGAACCGGCGCTGCTCCTCCAGCACTGGGTGTGTCTGTTGAAAGGATTCCTCTGTTGAATGTCTTCATCCTTTCTATTGAAGAGCACGCCCAGCCCAGGAAGGGGATCAGCGCCAGTCCTGTATCCAGAACATCCTAATTGAGTGCAGGTGCTGCTTCTCAAGAGCTGCATGGGAAGAACCTAAATCAAGCCTTAAACAAACACTGGAACAGAAGTTTGTCCGAAGCGCAGGGGAGCCCAGCCTTGTGTGTCTCTGCGTGTTTTACAGCTGCATATCTCCCAGGCAAACAAACCACTCCGCTACTGACAGCAAACCGAGTCATCGGCTCTGCTTGCATCGCCAGCGGTTTGCTTCTGTAGGAATGTAAACATGAAGTGTGTGCAACAGAGAGTGATCTCTTTTAAGTGCCTGTCCCTCCCGCCCTCCAGCCCACTCTCACAGTTCCTTCCTGTCCCTTCTCTCTTTCCCCCTCTCTCTCTATATCTGTGTGTGGGCCTGTCTATGTGTCTGTATCCATCTGTGTGTGTGTGTGTGTGTGTGTGTGCGCATGCATGCGATTGGTTTGTATTTTCCTCCGTCTGACTCGCAGATTCCCAGTTCAGAGTGAAGCGCAGAGCCTCAGTAATCTAATTTAATTAGCACTGAGGCTGTCTAATTGATTAGCAGAGCGCAGTAAATGAGGCTAATTACAGGGCTGAGCTGGGCAGGAGAGACAAACACACAGGACTGGAGGCGCTGGGAATGACAGGGGGCAAGCTACTGGGAGCTGAGGGAGGGTCAAATGCATATAGTGTAGATCAGTCTGACACTGGGGCTCTGGTGTGTGCAGTGTAGATCAGTCTGACACTGGGGCTCTGGTGTGTGCAGTGTAGATCAGTCTGACACTGGGGCTCTGGTGTGTGCAGTGTAGATCAGTCTGACACTGGGGCTCTGGTGTGTGCAGTGTAGATCAGTCTGACACTGGGGCTCTGGTGTGTACAGTATAGAATGTGCGCCCCCCTCCCCCACACACACACTTTCCAGTGCTCCCTCTCCCTCTCTGTGTCACAGCCTGTCCCCTCGCCCTCAGAGCTGCATTGTCTCTGTGGCCACAGTTCGGAACAATGAACAGTAATGAACAGTGTTGCTTTTCATTAGCGAGCGCTGCAGTTCAAAAGTGAACAGAACGACACATCCTGCCCTCCCCGTGCTCACTGACTGCTCCCCCCAACACCGAGGCTCCCCGCACAGCCACAGCCTGCTGGACACTACCCTGGCACATTCTTAAACATTGGTATTAGTAGTAATAGAGGCAGTATTGACAACAGCATTAATATTAACATTACTGTTCATTAATAAATGAGTTAGGCAGCGAGTCCGCTAGGTTTGTATAGTACCACATGGGTCTGTTCTCGAGCACGCTCTCTAAGTTAATTGCTGATGCAGCAAGCCTGTGAAGTTAGCAGGATGGATGTGGGGGAGAGAGACTCATCACCTCCCTTGCTCCATAACCCTCTCTCGACTCATCAAGAAAGAGGCTTTACAAGAAGAGAGAGAGAGAGTCCGCAAACTCATTCCAGGAGATCCACCCAGCTGGTTGCTATGGTGATTCAGCCGGTTGTCAAGGAGACAGTATCATCATTCCAGAACTGCTATGGCTCAGAGTTGTATTATAAAAAAAAAAGATCAACAGGTATTACTTGGATATCAGTGCAATAATCCTTTTATTAACTGGGTTATATTAGAAATACAAGGAATGCCATTCCTCCACCTCAAGAATAATCTTATACTCTCTGAACAGCCTCCCTCTGCTCTGTGCTGGTATAGAGAGATAGGGAGGCTCTTATACTCTCTGAACAGCCTCCCTCTGTGCTGGTATAGAGAGAGATAGGGAGGCTCTTATACTCTCTGGACAGCCTCCCTCTGCTCTGTGCTGGTATAGAGAGATAGGGAGGCTCTTATACTCTCTGGACAGCCTCCCTCTGCTCTGTGCTGGTATAGAGAGAGATAGGGAGGCTCTTATACTCTCTGGACAGCCTCCCTCTGCTCTGTGCTGGTATAGAGAGATAGGGAGGCTCTTATACTCTCTGGACAGCCTCCCTCTGCTCTGTGCTGGTATAGAGAGAGATAGGGAGGCTCTTATACTCTCTGGACAGCCTCCCTCTGCTCTGTGCTGGTATAGAGAGATAGGGAGGCTCTTATACTCTCTGGACAGCCTCCCTCTGCTCTGTGCTGGTACAGTATGATAGGAAGGCTCTTATATTCTCTTAATCTCCTTTCTTTGAATCTCCTCCTGCAAGGCGCTAGTGTATTTGAAAAACCCCTCAATAGTTTTGCTCCGATTTTACTGAAGTTACCCCCCCCCCCCCCCAATGATCTAATAGAGAGCGTCTATTGCAACGCTGTTAAAAATGGAAAGTGCTTTAAAACAACGCGAAAGCCAGCAAGGAGGCTCTACAAAACCACAGCCATGTAATCAACGCCTCCGTTTGCTTCTTATGTGTGAGACACACAAGACAGATGCCGATGGCAAGTAACATGATTACAAGATTGTGCGCACACACACGCGCACGCACGCACGCACACACACACACACACAGAGACGCACGCACGCACGCATGCACACACACACAGAGACGCACACACACACACACAGGGGTCTTTGATTCTCTGTACTGCTGCCCTCTCAATGAGAACAATAGAGTTTTCTTGCTGCCGATATAACTGACCATTGTGGAGCCGGTGCTGCCTGGCACACTGACACATTGCAGCTGCGCAGTGCACACTGCGGGCCCCTCTGTGTGTGCGTGAGGGACAGGAGTACAGGAGCTGTGCATGCTGCAGGTCTCTGTGTGTGTGTGAGGGGTACAGGAGCTGTGCACACTGCAGGCCTCTGTGTGTGTGCGTGAGGGACAGGGGTACAGGAGCTGTGCACACTGCGGGCCTCTCTGTGTGTGCATGAGGGGTACGGGAGCTGTGCACACTGTGAGCCTCTGTGTGTGCATGAGGGGTACAGGAGCTGTGCACACTGCAAGCCTCTGTGTGTGCATGAGGGGTACAGGAGCTGTGCATGCTGCAGGCCTCTGTGTGTGCATGAGAGGTACAGGAGCTGTGCACGCTGTGAGCCTCTGTGTGTGCATGTGGAGTACAGGAGCTGTGCACACTGCGAGCCTCTCTGTGTGTGCATGAGGGGTATAGGAGCTGTGCACACTGCAAGCCTCTCTGTGTGTGCATGAGGGGTACAGGAGCTGTGCACACTGCGAGCCTCTCTGTGTGTGCATGAGGGGTACAGGAGCTGTGCACACTGCGAGCCTCTCTGTGTGTGCATGAGGGGTACAGGAGCTGTGCACACTGCGAGCCTCTCTGTGTGTGCATGAGAGGTACAGGAGCTGTGCACACTGCGAGCCTCTCTGTGTGTGCATGAGAGGTACAGGAGCTGTGCACACTGCGAGCCTCTCTGTGTGTGCATGAGGGGTACGGGAGCTGTGCACACTGCGAGCCTCTCTGTGTGTGCATGAGGGGTACGGGAGCTGTGCACACTGCGAGCCTCTCTGTGTGTGCATGAGGGGTACAGGAGCTGTGCACACTGCGGGCCTCTGTGTGTGCATGAGGGGTACAGGAGCTGTGCACGCTGCGGAGAGAGAGAAAGAGACCAGTAAAAGCACTACCCTGGTTTGGGGCTCAGTATTGAGTGCTTTCAAACATTTAAAAAATCCAGACCTCCTGCTCTTCTGTTAGCGTCACTTACATTTTCACTGCTCTCCTCCTCATCATGTAGTTTCCTTTCTAAAGCACTCCACCTCTGAGCTCTCTGTGAACCCCAATGCACAGAGGGTTGGAGTGTGGCACTATAGGGCAGCCCCCCCCCCCACCTCCCTCCTTTGCCAGGTAGGTCTACAGTTAAGGTGTTGCAAATCAGCCTCTTAGTTCCTTCATTTCCCAACAGATTCCTTTGAATTAATTCCAGTTTAATATAACCTTGCCCTGGTCTGCTCAGGGTTATTTTGAGTTTGAGAAGGGGACCAGTTATCAAGTCAAACCTCTCATTTCAACAGACTGGTATGGTATTCACTCAGCAGTGATGATGAATACCAGAACAGACAGAACAGCAACCTTCCAGTTTAACATTGGAGGCCAATGACACAACCCTCTTCTTAATTCCCCACTGTGTTGCTGGGCAGAGCCTATTTTAATTCCCCCCCCCAGGCTGGTCACACGCTCCGAGATTAAACAGAGTCCGCCGAACAATCGTCCTCATTGAACCAGTCCCAGGAATGTCAGCGATCCGGCCGCGTGACTCCCCACGCTGCCATGGGAACGGAGAACCCCAGGGGTCTGGGATCTGGGACTAGCCAGCAAAATATAAACCCACCAGACTGTGTGTAGTGCCGAGCGAAGCTGTGCAGTGCCGAGTGAAGCCGGGCACGGAGGAGGAGTCAGGCCTGGTGGTGGTGAGAACACTCCCCCTTCACTTCTTACTGTAGGGTCCATCCTGACCTGCGACAGCACGCTGAAATTCTCTCTCTCTCTGGGCACCCTCCAATACCACCACCCAACCAACTTATTTTTTTCTGGCCAGGTGCTCCGCAGTGCATGTCGACAGTCTACTGCTCCCTGGTGGACTGCCTCAAGCTCACCAGGTGGGAGATGTCAGCGTTTCAACTGCATCTGTTAAGAAACTGAGAAGTGAGCTCCAGGGAGAAGAGAAGGAGACAGCTCCAGGGTGGAGATGAGAAGAGAGCTCCAGGGAGGAGAGAAGTGAGTTCCAGGGAGAAGAGGAGAAGTGAGCTCCAGGGAGGAGGAGACAGCTCCAGGGTGGAGATGAGAAGAGAGCTCCAGGGAGGAGGAGAAGTGAGCTCCAGGGAGGAGGAGAAGTGAGCTCCAGGGAGAAGAGGAGAAGTGAGCTCCAGGGAGGAGGAGAGAGCTCCAGGGTGGAGGAGAGAGTTCCAGGGTGGAGATGAGAAGAGAGCTCCAGGGAGGAGGAGAAGAGAGCTCCAGGGTGGAGGAGAGAGCTCCAGGGTGGAGATGAGAAGAGAGCTCCAGGGTGGAGATGAGAAGAGAGCTCCAGGGTGGAGATGAGAAGAGAGCTCCAGGGAGGAGGAGAAGAGAGCTCCAGGGTGGAGATGAGAAGAGAGCTCCAGAGTGGAGGAGAGAGTTCCAGGGTGGAGATGAGAAGAGAGCTCCAGGGTGGAGGAGAGAGCTCCAGGGTGGAGATGAGAAGAGAGCTCCAGGGAGGAGGAGAAGAGAGCTCCAGGGTGGAGGAGAGAGCTCCAGGGTGGAGATGAGAAGAGAGCTCCAGGGAGGAGGAGAAGAGAGCTCCAGGGAGGAGGAGAAGAGAGCTCCAGGGAGGAGGAGAGAGCTCCAGGGTGGAGATGAGAAGAGAGCTCCAGTTCAATTCCTGTTACAGGAGTGGAGGATACTGCACACAACTTCAAAACAAAAATGCTTTAAAAAATCAAGCTAACCAACAGCAATGGACAGAAACCCGAGCGCACACGTCATCATTCTGAGAAATTAACGGGTTTTAATGAAAGGGTTGTTTTTACTGTACTTTCAAGATTCAGATCATTCACCACGGGAAAAAAATAATAATACATTTCAATGGAATCTCCCATTTGAATACTGACCTAAACCAAAATAATAAAAAAAATCACGCAGTGATTAAACGAGCTGCATCGACCACAACACACATTCCTAGGCATCAGTATTTGAATATCTAGGATTAAAAAGGTACCCCCATCCTAAAACATGGAGGGACATTACAGTTCCCATTGCAGTAACACGGCAGACAGAAAATACAGAATTCTTAAAACGTATAAAACTGCAATTTGTCTCGAATAGAAAGCGCGTGATACAAGGATCGACTGTTAGCAAACAAACAATGGATGCAGCAGCAACAGCTCTCCAGCGTGTAATAGCAGACAGCGACGCGGATACCGTGCAGATCAAATATCAGCGTGGTGTCGGGACAATCCGTGGAAACGAAAAAGCCTTGTGTCGAGGTGTACAGAAACATGCAATCAAATCCCAAATTTAGACATCAGCATTAAAATTAATTTAAAAAGCTCTGAAATCCTCGAAGAAGCGATCAGATGCTTTGGTCAGTCCCGGAGACGCGTTTCTGACTCGGAGCAGCCCGCCTCGCACGGGTCAGCGGATTCCAGCGCGGCGTGGCTGTGAGCGGCAGGAATGTGCTGAGCTGGTGGCGGCCCGACTTTCCGCTGATCTCGCAACTTCATTGCAAGAAAGGAAAGCCGTATTCTGCAGCACGGGCAGCAGGACGTTTCTAAATGCGAGGGTCACAGGGGTCTGGTATTGTGGGCTCTGTCAGCAGCTGGAATTTTATACCGTTAAAAAAAAAGAGCTGCAAACCCGTCATGCCAGTAACTGGTTCCACTTTCCTCCCATTAAGGCGCTGCGGTGAGATTCGCTATACCTCCACGCGAGGATGATTAGGCTGTGCAAGAGTATTTAACGCATTCAGTCACTCAGGAACTATTACATTCTCTGCGCTGAATCACACTCAGAACGGTTTAAATTCAGCAGGGATTTCATTGTTACAACCATAATCACACTGGAACACAGCTGCTGTTCAGCGGGCCTTCGTCTCATATCTCTCTTCCTGCAATATTATTATTATTATTATTATTATTTGTTTATTTAGCAGACGCCTTTATCCAAGGCGTCTTACAGAGACTAGGGTGTGTGAACTATGCATCAGCTGCAGAGTCACTTACAATTACGTCTCACCCGAAAGACGGAGCACAAGGAGGTGAAGTGACTTGCTCAGGGTCACACAATGAGTCAGTGGCTGAGGTGGGATTTGAACCGGGAACCTCCTGGTTACAAGCCCTTTTCTTTAACCACTGGACTATAACAGTTTCCTGTGCGCAACACTTGGTCCCCATTTTTCGTGATTTTGGAGGAAATTAATTGCTTGTAAATCCCTAGTACCGGCACAAATTGTACTAACGCAACAGTTTGTCGCTTATCCATTCATCCCCCCCCCCCCCCCCCTACCCCCACCCCGCACACTCGCAGACATTAACAGCGTCAAACGCCGCCTCTCTCTCTCTCGGCTTCACTAAAATAATAGAGATCACTCGTATTGTATTCTGCATCTTTTTACAATCTAAGAGAGACCACAGGCTCCCCCTTGTGGCTTTGGGAGGGACTTCAGCATTCAAAAAATACAGGAAAGACCAGCCCTGGTTCTGCTCCTGTTCCATTTTCAGTGTAGTGAATAAATACATTTAACAAAAACAAACAAACAAACAAACAAACAAACACCACACACACAGAACCACAAGACGACCAGATTACCAAGCATCCCTTTTATTAAAATTGATCAGTATTCATTAAATTAGCAACAATAAAACAGAGTGTTGACTGGAGAGTAAAGACAATGACCCTTCTCCACCCCCAGCCCCACACACCCCAATAATCAAACACTCCTCTGCCTGTGTACCTTCAGGCACCTCATGACTGTGTGCCTAGACTGCGTTGGATTCCAGTGCCGCTGCCTTGCTATCAGAGCTCCTGGTCAAGGTGGGACCAAACCGCCAGCACAAGAAAAATCCTGAAACCGTCTCTGCATAAAACCCAGCAGAGCCGGGCTTTCAGAACCCAGGGGACCCGACAGACAGACCCATTCTGTTCAGAAAAAGGGTGCAAAAAATAGTGTATAAACCCAAAGAGGTCGTTTTAAAAAAGGAAACAGCTGATTGCTATAAAACTAAACTCTGAAGCCGCCTTGTGTGTATCAGTAGCTGAGCCCTGGAGACAGAGAGAAGGAGAGAGGGGTGTGGAGACGGAACAATCTGTTCAGTGTTCATGACTAAAATCAGGGAGGAGGAGGAGGAAGGTGACAGAGAGAGGAAGGTGACTCTGAAGTAAGGCTCAATTCGGCAGGTGGTTGTATCAATGGCTGTTTATATCTCTGCTGTGTTGGGTTTGTCTTCGTTCTGAAAGAGAATTGAAACACAAAATCAGCTTTATAAAAAAAAAAAAGCAACAGAGACCATTTTGTACAGCTGCCCTGACCTACAAAGAGTCTGACAGAGTGAGATGCAAGTCTACGCGATCACCGTTTCCTTCCCACGGTCCTGGATGTACATCCACCTTAAACCCTTTCTTGCAGGTGGTTTAAGTCTCAATTTCAAGTCTCAATTTTCATGCTGAGCATGTGAGCCAACGCTGGATTGCAGTTTTGGTTGCAAGACACGCTTTTTCCTGCTAGATTGTAGAGCATCCTTCTTGTCCACTCAATACTAGTCCACTCTTTCCCCTTTCTAGTCCTGTCCCTGACCCCTTGCACCACTCTCTTCTTGTCCTCCCTTGTTTCCCTCCCTTTCATCTTACCCTCTCGTACCCCCCTCTCTCGTCTCCTACCCTCTCGTACCCCCCCTCGTCTCCTACCCTCTCGTACCCCCCCTCTCATACCCCCCTCTCGTCTCCTACCCTCTCGTACCCCCCTCTCTCGTCTACCCTCTCTCTCGTCTCCTACCCTCTCGTACCCCCCTCTCTCGTCTACCCTCTCTCTCGTCTCCTACCCTCTCGTACCCCTCTCTCGTCTCCTACCTTCTCATACCCCCCTCTCGTCTCCTACCTTCTCATACCCCCCTCTCGTCTCCTACCCTCTCGTACCCCCCTCTCGTCTCCTACCCTCTCGTAACCCCCTCTCTCGTCTCCTACCCTCTCGTACCCCCCTCTCTCTCGTACCCCCTCTCTCACCCCCTCGTGCCCCTTGCTGAGCTGCTGCTTGACACTCTGCAGGAGCTGCTGCAGCTCCATCACTGTCTGGTTGAGCCCGGATGCCATCATCATCTTGCGGTCCGTCTCCTCCTATATCAGAGAGAGAGAGGGAGAGGGAGAGGGAGATCTGAGCGTCACTCATCCTCGAATCATCAGACTCCGACACGTTAACCCTAGAGCTCCAATAGCCCTCCCGAGCCCACTCTTTATAGAAGTAAAACCCCACGTATGGCTGGTTTCACAGTTTAAAAACAGATCTTTTTAATAATAAATGTTTGAGACACCATTCCCAACACACACGTAAGGCAGTAGCTCTCAGAATGAGACTAGACAGACCCCCCAGTCTGACGCTCTGTATCTGGGATTGCAGCAGCAGAGTGGTGTGAGCAAGTGTGCCGGGGTGCGCTGGGCACTTACCCTCTCCGTGGCGAGGGTGCTGTTCTCAATCAGGCTCGCCTGGCCCGTCTCTTTGAGGATCTCTGCCTGGATCAGGTCCAGACCCTGCTGTGCCTGTGATAAGGGAGCCCAGTGTTCATATACATGTGCATTTATTAATACGAACCCGATCTAACACAGGGATGCAAATACGACTCCCATTGCATAGCAGTTTGATCCCCTCCTGGTTTTACTGTGCGTTTAAGACTACTCCCCTGAGCTTGTTCCCACTGTGGTTGTATTAACACCTGGGATGAATGAAACTACCATGCAATAGGAGTCTTACTTCCACCCCTGGAACAGATTCTATACAAGGGGTGTTAGTTTCCAATTCAGTTTAAACTAAAACAGGTTTAGACGTTTACATTAACATACTGAGAATGTTTGTTACATCATAAAAAGCCCTCTGTTTTTTTGTATATGGTGGCTGTTTATAGCCTTTAAATTGTATATGGCACGGACACACATTGAATGAAAAAAATTGGCTTACACAGTACACTTCCTGTTATGCAAACATTTAACACTTGTTTAAATTTCTGAACTATTAAAGCAGCCCTCGTGTTCAGTAAGGCTCAAGCGGGACGAAACAAAAAAACAAGTCCCTGTGTTCTCTCCAGGTTTGAAGGGGTAGGGTAGGGTCCAGGTTTGAAGGGGTGGGGTAGGGGTTGGTGGGGTTAGAGTCCACGTTTGAAGGGGTGGGGTAGGGGTTGGTGGGGTTAGGGTCCACGTTTGAAGGGGTGGGGTAGGGGTTGGTGGGGTTAGAGTCCACGTTTGAAGGGGTGGGGTAGGGGTTGGTGGGGTTAGGGTCCAGGTTTGAAGGTGCTCACCTTGTGCAGATCACCTGCCACTTTGTGCCGCTCCCTCTCCTCCGCTTCCAGCTTGGAAAGCGTCTCTTTCAGCTGGGTTTTCAACTGAAACAAACAGACGAGAAGTCAAGGCAATTAACATACTACAGCAACCACTGGGAGGGATATGAAAGAGCACAGGGAATAAACACAGGAACCACAGAGCAGGAAGACAAAGTGTAGCCGGGTTAGTAGCGAGGGTGAACAAAGGGATGGAAACAAGACTCCTACTGCACAGCATTTTCACCCATTCCAGGTTTTACTAGCAGCTTTATGCGCCACAGTGTGTACAGGTAACAAGCTCAGTTGTGTCTTGTTAAACTCATAGTAAAACCAGGAATGGATCAACCTGCTATGCAATGGGAATCACTGAGAATACTTGACTCGACCCACAACCAAAAACTGGGGATTAAAGGGGTAAAAGCCAGCGCCCCCAAATTAACACCCAGTTTGGACTGTGAAGCAGCACACACCTCAGCACAGCATTAGCAGGCTGCAATGAATCCCCAGGACCCCAGAAACGAAGCCGTCTCTCTGCTGCTGCACCACGAGATCCATTTCTCAAAGGCTGGAGTAAATGAAGCGCTGAGCAGCACGGAGGCTCTCTACGCTGCCCGAGGGCAATCGTGTGAGAAATTCAGCCTGGGGCTTCATTCCAATTCAACACGGATTTAGGACTGAAGACTAAAAGGGAAGGCAAGTGACCTTTTTTATTCTTGTAATTAAAAGTGTTTGTGCAACAGCTTCTCACTGCTGCAAACCCTGGGCTTTTCTTTCAGGATCAGGCAGGGACTGTGCACTGCGGATCTGAAGAGCTGTGAAAACCTTGGAATGTGAGCGTGTTCAGCTTGATCACAGAAAGAGGCCGATTCAATAAAGCTGTAGGATTTGTATTGGCTGAACAACAAGGGATAGGAATGCAGTGCAAATTACAGCTTCAAATGCCATTGCAGTTTGTTTTTTTCTTTTCTTTATGGCGTTTGCAAATCACCCAGAGTGGTTCTTATTGCAAAAACTATGGTTTTAAATATATTTTATGAATACAATGCAATTGATTCAACTAACTACAGTAACGTTAATAACAATAGACATGGGCTTGATTAATAGAGTGTGGCTGTGCGGAGGTACACAATATTAGTAATAATGGACACCTGTACATAAGGCTGCAATTCCTTTGAGAGTTTTTGGTGACTGGTACAAATCACAAGCTACCTCAAATATCAACAATGTTTGAAATCGGTTTTCGCATGTTGGAGATGTTTTGTGTTTAACTAGAGGCTGCAGAGCTCAGTCTTATTACCTTACAGGGGTCACACCTGCAGACAGGGCTGTACACACCTGCAGTTCAAGCAGACGGGAACGCAGCATTACACCGAGCTCCAGTAACAGAGCAGGGAAGCGTGAGCTGCAAGCTGCACAGCTGTTCTACTGAGGGCAGAGGGGTGGAGCCAGCGTATCAGAGTGCAGGATTTAAACCTGCTGTCTTACAAATACACCACGTGACTAATGAATCCACTGTCCAATCTACCTAGAAGCTAATACACAAGGATAAAACAGTCTAATGCTAACGTTTTTCTGTCTGGGATGCCAGCTTTAGCACAGGTGGACCTGGTTGGTTAGGAAGAATAATCGCTATTGAGATACTGATCCCAACGTGTGTGTCGTGAATGGAAAGCAGTGCTGATGGATCTATGAAATCAGTATCACTTTGCAGGCAGACAGCGTTATTAAAAAAAAGGGAAAGTAAATTCAATGCGGCTGTTAGTTCTGGTGTGAGTACTTTGTCAGGGCTGGCCATATCAGGTACCTAGAGAGTGTGCTAAAATCAGGACATCAATCTGTGCCATATTATTTTTTCCCCCTTTATCTGCACAGTCTACCCAGCATACTACAGACTGGACGTGAGCACAACGTGCACGGCAAAGCAACGCAGACCGAAACTCAATATTTAAGACCGGGCTGGAACTCTCCCAAATGGTACAAGTACTGCCTGGCCAGCCCTGCTGTGACTCTGTGCGCTGCGTTAGTGAGAGTGTAGTGTGGCTCCTCTACCTAGCGCGGGGTCCCCAGGGTGTCTACAGCACAGCAGTCTTACCAAGTTCAGCTCTTCATTCTGTCTGACTGCTTCAGAGTAAGAACCATCAAGTTTGCTCTGCAATTCAGTCAACAGATCTTTCAGCTGAAATAAAGTTTAAAACCTGGGTTTAGATGCCAGCTCAGGGAGGCGCCCGCCTCTGTGCTGCAGTAAGAGAACAGGGGTACGAAAAAAACTTAGTTTGAATGGAATTGTTCAATTAAAAAAACACACACACACACACAGAGTTATAAAAGAAACGCTTTTGGTCTTTGCAGTAAAGAAGAAAAAATTCTGTGAGGGCAATTACCAACACACCTAAAACAGACGGGAGCAGCTTGGAAACTCACCTCTCTGACCTCCGAAACATAGGTGGCACTCTCTTGTTCTGCCTTCTCCAACTGAAACTCAAGATGCTGCCTCTCCTGCCTCAGCTGAAAAAAACCAGAAACAGGCCCACATTACAGGGGGACTCGAGATCTGGGAACATCCCCTTCCCCCCAGAAATAAAACCTGCAGCGGCGAGTCTGCTCCACTCACAATCTCCAGCTCCCTGCTGTCTGCACACAGCCTCTCCACCTCCTTCTCCAGCCCCGTCACCTTCAAATGCATCTGAAACAAGAGGTGCAGGTTTCACATGTAAATACCCTAACCAGGATACAGAACCCCAACCCTAAACAGGATTCAGAACCCTAACCAGAATACAGAACCTTAACCAGGATACAGAACCCCAACCCTAACCAGGATACAGAACCCCAACCCTAACCAGGATACAGAACCCTATCCCTAACCAGGATACAGAACCCCAACCCTAACCAGGATACAGAACCCCAACCCTAACCAGGATACAGAACCCCAACCAGGATACAGAACCCCAACCAGGATACAGAACCACACTCTGGATACGCATCTTGTTGTAAAAGGGGATCCTGACAAGACAGAAGCAGAACTAAAAAAATCCAATGAACTGCTCTCACCTGTCTCAGCTCGCTCTGCGACACCTCCAGCTTCACTCTCCAGCGGGACTCCTCCTGCTCCACGCTGCTCTGCAGTCTCTGCAGGATCCCCTCCTGTGGACACGGGGCAACACACAGTCACACACCTGGTTATCTCTTTGCACCCCAAGACCCTGAACAGCACCAGATACGAGGGCGTCCGAACTCTGATGGAGAGTCTCTGCAGCACGATGAGGCAAACGCTCCCCCCACCCCCAAAGACGATATCACTCACTAACCCTCGGGATGAGAGCACAAAGTCCACAACAGCACTGCCTGCGCGGCCCCTAGCGGAGCAACATGGCGCAACCACGATTCGAATCGGCAAGCTCCCGACTGTGTGGCTAACCCTGCTCTCCACACCGTGGTCACTTCACTAGGTGAGCCACTGAACTCAACAGCAGCAGATCTTAAGACTGCTTTAATTAGTGAACCTGCTGATTAACAAACCCACCGCTGTTTGTACCACCTTGTAGCGTCTGAATCCGTATTTAAACGCTGCCCTTACCGTCTCTGCCAGCACTTTCTTGTACGTCTCGCAGTCCTTCTGCATAATCCTGTGGAGCTCCTCCGATTCCCTCAGCTTCTCCTCCAGCAGCTGGGAAACAACATCATTAATAAGACACACTAAATAAAACCACCACCACCAACACCAGCTCCATGACAAAATGAGAATACTGCTGGACTGCATACCTTTGAGTCTTCAGGTTTTGATGCCAGAGTCTCCTTCGCAGCTGTTTCAAACTCCTGCAGCCACTCCTGATGGTTCTGCAGAAAGAAAAAATAATAATAATAATAATAATAATAATAATAATAATAATAATAATAATCATCCAATCAATACTACTTTATTTTTTAACCCTTTTACGCATGAGATACTGAAAATAGCTTTAAAAAATAAACTGGTCTGGTCACAAAATAAATGCGTTTTTCACTGAACATTTATTCAATGTTCTTCCACGTTTTTACGTGGGGAAACATGGCATCCTCATAGAGGCTATGATGCATTGGCATCTTCCATTTTTCCCCCATTAAAGACCAGAAGAGGGTTTTGTTTCCGTCCCCATATGAGGCTATCATGCATGCAGGACTACGTGGTCTCAGTGTTCATAAGGTTGAGAACAAGTTTGGTTCTGATTTTGTATTTGACATCGCTCTCTTCACAGGCACTGCAGTCCACGTGTGCGAGGGAAGGGAGGTGCCAGTCACCTGTTTGTGTGGCAGGGGCAGGCTGGGGAACAGTCTGTGAAGTGCCTCTCGTGTCTGCATCTCCATCGAGGCCAGCGCCTTCTGACCCTCCTGTGGAAACAGGACAGCCTCTCATCAGGCACACAGAGCACACTGCAAATCATGGGATAATCTACATTGCACATCTTAAAGCATTTCCCAGCACTGGAGATTTTAGAGCATTTCCCAGCACTGGAGATTTCAGAGCATTTCCCAGCACTGGCGAGTGCATCGACAACGTATTTCTAGGAGTAATCTTCGGAAAACCACAGATGCATTTGATGCAAACCGGGGTTATTCCCAAGTGCTGTAAAATGTTTTTTTTTTTTAAAGTTATGGATGAACTTCTTGGGCACCTGTAATACACACAAATGAAACAAGTATAACAGCCTCTACTGAAGAGACCAGTTTTACATGCGCTGCAGCTTCTGAGCAAATTAAGAGATTGTTGGAACAAGGTGCAGCCACTCTGCTCAGTAACCCTCTGCTGGCTGTGTTGCATGCATCACTTTCTAAGTAGTGCTGAAGGGTGCAGGAAATCTTCTAAAAATCACAAAAAAAAGCTAAGAGGATTAGATTGTTTAGCAAAGGAATAGGAGGAGATGCGTTTTAATCCAGTGGGAACAGCAAAGTTGGGAGGATAGAGATATATATATATATATATATATATATAAACAAATGCACAAAACAATTATTTGGATAAGCGCTCCACAGGTGAGAGTCACCGGTGTCGATCAGGCTGATTTACCATTCCGAGTGAAACAAGAGAAGAAACAGCTGCTGGGGTTTGTGTGGATCGCTGTTCTCCACAGTCATAAGAAAAGCAAGCAGCTGTTTCTTCACCTGTTTCGTTTGAATGGTAAAATCAGCCCGATCAACACCAATGACCCTCAACTATTTATTATATTGATGTACAACCTTCAGATTGTAGGACAAAAAAAAATAAACACCTTGCAAGACAAAATCAAACGGACATCACAAAACAAGATGCAGACGCAATGAAGGAGCATGCGGATTGAGGAGGGGGTGAGAGGGGAAGAGTGGAGGGGGAGCAGGAGGAATTACATGGCGTGGTCCGTCTAATGAAACCTAAAGTGAAATCAGGGGCAAGTCACTAACCGCACACACATTTCTGGCTGACATCCCCAAACATTTTAAAAAGAGAGAAAAAAAAAATCTGCATAGAATCTCTCGTTTTGTTTACAAGAGATTACATGTTTGATGCAACTCTGAACAGGCGCAGCCCCACCCAACCCCCCCCGAGAACGAAGGAATGAGATTGTGAAACAGATTAGCTAGCAAGTGTCATTTTTAAAATGGAAGAGTCTAATTTGTAATGAAACTACAGCTATGCCATTGCTCTGGTCACTTAGCCAGCTACTTTCTCATACTACAGGAGTGTGTGAGTTAATTGCTAAAATGTTTTTCACCTGTCCTCCCCACAGAGGACACATTAAGAGATGCAGAGTGGACTGCAATGCGTGGACCTGGAGGAACACAAACAGCTGCTGCTGCTTCAGACAAACAAAATAATACTGTGTCTGGAAGGTGTTTATAGTCAGAGTGCAGCAGTACCCTTCTTGCAGTGCACTGTATTGCTTTTACATAAAACTTATGAGATTTATCAGGGTTAAAATCAGCAGAGCTACTGCTGACTAGATCCTCAGTCAGGGTTTTATGCTGTGTTAGTTTACAGGATATCAAACAGAAATGAGGATGCAATGTTTAGTAGGAGGTGCTTTTTTCATTTTTTACTTAAAAGCTGCAGATTTCACTCTAATGTAACACAGAGACTGAATGTGGGGTTCGAACCTTGGCTGTCTTGTTGAGTTTCCCCTGCAGCACAGACTCGGTGGCTGAAAGAGCTTCCATTGCGCTCCAGTTTTTCTCACGAAGCTCCTAGTTAGTTTTAGAGAGATATCAATTCAGTTCAGCCAGAAAAAAAAAAAAAATAAGAAAAACACGCACACAACCCCTCTAGTGCCACACAAACCGATTATTGGGACTGAGCGTTCCACAGAAATCAGGTGAGGGTCACTGGCATGGATCGGGCCAATTCACCATTCCACGTGAAACGAGTGAAGAAACAGCTGCTTGGGATTGAGAGGATTGCTGCTTTAAGGACTCTGTGCAGAACAGCGATCCACACAAGCCTTTTGTTCTGTTTCACGTTGAATGGTAAATGAGCTCAAACCAACACCAATGACCCTCGCCTGATTGTCAGCACCTGATTTCTGTGGAGACCTTAAATCGGAATAATCAGTTTGTGCAGCGCTTACCCGCTCCCTCCCTGATCCCCTCTCAGGACCACAGGAACCCCACTTTTAAAAAAGCCCCTTCTCAGTTTCTAGAGGGGCTACATTCCCACACGGGTCTGTCCCGATACATGTGTCAGCATGACCTCATGTACACTTTTATAAATGAAAGAAATGTTGAAAAAAGCAGCATGCAGGCCTGAAGACGAACAAACTTCCACAATGTACAAGACAAGGGAGCCACATGGGAGAGGGGTGGAGGTAGGGAAAGAGAGTGTGCATTTTCATAAAACCGTATGCTATGTATTATACTTTTAATTATGACGAACAAAGCTTAACGTATAAAGTGTAGTAAGGCCACCTCTTACAGCAGCCAACATCAATCACATGTGAAGAGGATAGCTCGCTTGCTACACTTACAATTGTAAGTAACAATTTTTTTAAACCAGTTGGCACTAAACCTGCCCTGGAACACGCGTCATAAAAACAAGCAGGATGCCCCAGTCTCCATGCTGCTCACTTTGAGCAAGTTTGAGCTCGGACGCTGTCTTTTAAAATCTTCTCAAAAAGCAGTACATGAGAACACTCTTTGATGCATCATATTTCCTGGCTTTTAAAAATAAATAAATAAAATCCACCACACCCTTCCAAATAACACATCTTTTGAAAGGGAACACGTTTTCACTGTAAATCGTTCCAGAAATGAAATCAAGCTGTAATAAAACGCCTGAAGCACAATGTCTCCAATTTCAGAATTAACGTGTTTATGTAAAAAAAGCTGCTTTCGTAATATCATTTAAATGTGTAATATTAACACATGTATTTTAAATCAAATACAAGTACAATCATTTAACAGTTTTAAGTCTTTTAAAAATGAAACCGCCTGGGAAGATCACATAAAAACCAAGTTGCAATTTAACTGTGGACTGCCCTGCGAGAGCTGGTTAGAGCACAGCATCGCCGGTCCAGTGGAAACACAGCACCCTGCATCAGGAATGGAAAGTCGACTCCTATTGCAGAGCAGTTTCACCCAATCCAGGTTTTACTACGAGCTTGATCAGCCCCAGTGTACAGGTAACAAGCGCAGGTGTGTTTTATGAAGCCAGGAGTGGATCTAAGCGCTGTGCAATGGGAGTCTTACTCCCACCCTGCTGTAGCCCGGGTCCCGTTCTCCTGGCCTGTGTTTAAACAGCTCGTGAGCAGCACGGTGCTGTCAGGTGCTTCCCCTCTCCATCTCACTCACATTGTTTTTCTTCCTGTGCAGCTCCACTGCCTCCCTCAGCGCCCCCAGCTCACTCTGCAGCTCAGCGACCTGCTTCTCCTTCTCCATCAGCCTGGAGGAGCAAGAAGCAGAGAAACAGGGCACTTAAACAACAAGAGCTGGGAGACACAGACCAAGACCAACCCCTTCTCAAGTCTCATTACAGAGCAACACAGGGAGAAGCAGCTGAGCTGCACAACACGGTTATTAAATATTAGATGAAAAAATGAATAAAAGCATACACTGCTGGTGGAGATTTAAACATGGCTTTAAATAAAAATAAATAAATAATAAATAAATAAAAAGGGGGCATTTGTTTGCTTTAAGAAATGTAAAACATTTGACAGTGCATTGAAGTGTAGGTCATGAAAACACTAGAACATGATACTCACGAAGATAACAGTTCCTGGCTTGGAGCCGCCATCTGGACCTGATTCTACCAGAGAAATGAAACCAAGATTATAACAGAACCTTAATGATCGCACAGCAGCTTCACCCATTCCAGGTTTTACTACTAACTTGGATTAGCCACAGGCGTCTGGTTTCACAGGCTCTTTGATCAGCACTCATCTTGGACTAGCTCATCAGCCAAGGTAATCCAAGATGAGTCCAAACAGAGTCTGTGAAACCAGCCGGAAGGGTAACGAGCCAAGCTGCATCCAAGCTCAAGAAATGATCCTTTAATGCATTGTTTAACAGGCAACCCTACTCTTTCAAAATAAACAGAAAAAGGGGTTTTCTGTGTGAAAAAAACAAAACAAAAAACATACCTGCTGCTCCTGCACCCTCTGCTGTTCCTCCAGCAGCTGCACCCGAAGCGATGAGCTTTCCTCCCTCAGCACCTGAGCAACACGGCAAAGGAGAGGGGGAGAAGAGAGGTCATATGTACACAGAGATGGATGGATGGATGGATGGATGTACACACACACATATTGATCACGGTGGACAGGGTGCCTACCTGCAGCTGCTGCTCTCTGTCTGCAGCCTCTCTGCCTCTCTCCTCTGCAGCTCGCTCCAGCGCCTGCACCTGCTCACTCTTTGCCTGCAGCCTGCAAAACAGACCAAAAAAAATGATTGCATACTTCTAATGAAATACAGCTAGGTAGTCTTGGATTATGATTTATCACACAGTAGTGAAACGTGTAGATCGCAAAGAAAGGCACCTACTCTAGATTCAGAAACGTTACATTCAGCAGTGCAGAAGCAATTTAAAAAACAGCTACCAACTTTATGAACAGAAACTACAAGCACTGCCCTGAACCCTACCAATATCAAGGTAATAAAAGAAGTAATCATTGCAGCCAGTAGCTGTGCCACATTGCACTGCAGCTCGACAGTCTGATGATACTGTGTGTGGGGGCGTCGCAAACCTACATGCAATGGGAAAGGGGGACTGCAGCACAGAAAGTACTCTGGTTATTATGGTCCAGTGGGCTTGAACACTCAAGCCCCTGCTGTACACTGGCTCCAGTCAGTAGCAGTGTGTACTCACAGTATCTGGAGTTCCTGAAACTGGCTTCTTGTGGAAACCTGCAAACACAAACAGGCGTGTTATATTGGAGAAGAGCGCTCTCAGGGGTAAAACAAACGCAAGCAATGGTTTCGTAGACCAGGATTAGCCCAACAGCCTTCTCTTTACCTGCTCAGCTTCACGATGTCTGGCTGCCTCCACCTCCTCCTTCAGAGACTCACTCTGCAGCTCCAGAGCCTTCAGACAGAAAGACATGCGTTGGAGAGGAATTCGCAATGACAGACAGACAAGGCAAAGGAAAGTAACGGCAAGCTGGCCGTGTATTAAACACTGACAGGTATAGTGTAGGGCAACATCGTGACAATACAATAATATAACACAAGTGACTGACCATGGAAACAGGGGGGGCGGGGGGAGGCTGGGAGACAGTGCTGAGCAAGGAAGGAAAAGCAGGGAGGTGTTGAGGCAAAAGAAGCATAGCATTGCAGGGTTCTCCCCTAGACTCCATGCAAGGAAAGAGTGCTCCACCTGCTGTTTCATTCCAGTCCTGCTGTGGCCACGGACCTAAAGACTATAGTGAACACACACACACACACACCTTCCATTACTGCCACACAGTGCTGGTATGAAGCTGTTAGAATCAAGAAGTGAAAGTACAACACTTCCTTTTCCTGGAGTCAGGGGAGTGGTAGGCCTAGGACTGCTGCAGAGCTCTGTTGTGTTCAGCAAGTCGGATTTGTTCATCTGTCCCCATGATAACTGTACTTAATGGATTTTCATTTTTTGGGGGGGTTAACGATTGTCACGATTCTTCAGTACACTGGAGGGAACCACTGCACCCCCCATGTGCAAATAAACTGCATTACAGCCACTATACAAATAGATATCGTAATATAAAATGCCCTAGTCTAGTTTTTGGGGGTTAAATAGTACTTGCAAAACACGACGAAAAAACCAATGAACAAATCTGAACAAAATCAACGCTGCCTGTTGGCAACTTCCGTGCCCGAGCAGAGCAGAGCAGAGCAGCGAAGCACGTTTAGGCTGAGCTGCAGCAGCATCTGGATGCAGGACTGGAGGGGGGAGCCCCTGTCTGGGACCCTGTCACTGGGGTTCAGTACCTGGATCATCTTCTCTTTGCCTGATACTTTCTCCAGCTCTGCCTGCAGCATATCCTCCAAGAACTTCAATCTCCCATCCTTTTCTAAAATCCTAATTGGGAGAGAGAAATAAAGAAATACCCAAATCAGCCAGTTCACTGGCATGTGTGCGCGCAGAAGGGGCTCACGCTGCTGTGGATCTTTAGAGATACATGATAATAACAGACTGCTAGCAGTGCTATCATCATCCTTCTAGTGGCCTGCCTGTAATACAGTGGGTATACACACAACCTGTGCAGGAGTGAGTGAGCGAGAGATTACATGCGGCTGTGCACACGCAGAGGACTTGCAAGGTAAATAAGCAACGAGGTCTCAGGGATGGAAATGAGACTCCCTCGTAATATCAGTTTGATCCATTCCTGGTTTTACTGCGAGTTTAATAAGACACACCCGAGCTTGTGGCTAATCAAGCTTGTATTGAAATCTGGAATGGATCAAACAATGCAACAGTTATAGAATAGGAGTCTTATTTCCATCCCTGGAGTCCTGCTTGCTGTATAACTTACTGGGTACACATGCACACAGACACACACACACACACACAGGACCTTGTGAAAAGTATGGAAGAAAAAAAAAAGATTGAAAAAACACTTACTCTCTCTGTAGTTCTTCTACAGTTGCCTCTGAAGAAGTCTAGAAAAATAAAGAAGAAGAAGATTAGAAAAGGCCTGAAGGCACTTTGCTTTGTAACCCTCTAGCGAGAATGAAGAGGAGGAGGGAGTTACCTGTTCTGCGTTTTGGAGCTGCAAACAGTGCACTTCCTGTCTCAGAGCTTCGTTCTCCACCCTTAGGGCCTGGGTGAGAAGGAGCAGAGGGAGGGGTTCATGTTACAGAAGCCTGTGTTGCAATACTGAGGCAGACCCGGGGGTGTGATTACAGGTTTTAATTAAAGCCTGTGGCTGCTTTTTGTACCTGTAAACTGTGTTATTAAATATGAAAATCACACAGAATGACAGCAAAACTAAGATAAAAACAAAACTAAAACTAAGGCAGTTGATTCCTTAAGGCAGCATTCACTATAAAAAGTGAAAAATTAAATACAGATTTTTATGTACATATAAAGTTTGGGTCTATGAACAAAACTTTGACTAAGAAGCTAGCATTTCTGAAAACTGTTCCAACCGGGGTTGGGAGAAGTTTATAGCTTCCAGTTTCCAAGCGTCCCACTCCAGATTCTAGTCTACAGCACTCCCTATCTGAAGGCAGTGTCAGTACCTTCAGCTGGTCCTCTTTATTGGCTACCTCGATGAGTCCAGCTTCCAGAAGACTCTCCACGGTTACAATCTTCTCCTCCTTTTCCTGTGCACTGCGAAAAAAAAAAAAAAACAGCTGCTGTGAGGGGTGAAAGAAACAGTTTTCACTGCGACTACAGCATGTGGGGATCCAATGCTAAAGCACCGTGCTTCATCTACAGCGATGGGAATAAGACTCATTCTGCACAGCAGTTTCACCCACTCCAGTTTTGTTTTGTGAATGCATGCGAGCATCCCCCTCACCACCACCCTACATGTGAACTTTAACTGGAATGAAGACTCAAATGAAAGACCTGCTCAACTACCCAAACAGGCCTTCCAGCATTAGAGGCTTCACAGCCATCACACAAAATCAAAAATTCAGAATAATGAAACGTGCTTTTATTTAAACCAGCACACACCGACACAATTAATGCATGGTTTTTTTAGGTGTGTTTACATGCACTTCAATTGGTTGGTTTGATGGGGAGTGTGCAGGATTAGAGAAGCCCTCAATCAGAAGACATGCAGTCCTGCCATGATGAACTTTGGTAACACCACTAGACAAAACCTTTCAACCAGATGCCCTTGTATTCAATGTCTGCAGGATAAGATCATGCCTAATAGACTGCAAAATAAGGGCGTTGGGGTGCTCTTGCTATTGCACTGCATGGTATCAGCTGCACAGTAAACAGACACAAGGACAATGGTTACCTTTTGTGCATCTGCTCCAAGATGAGCTGTGAGGCTGCCTGCTGGAATGAATACAGGAAACAGATCGTCAGTCAAGTGAGAGCGGAAATAGCAAACTGGCAATATTAAGAATATGTAAAATGCATTAACCAACGAATGCATGAATGAATCTGACCTGTTCAGAGTTCTGAGCCTGCAGTTTCTGAACCTCAGCCTTTAGTGTCATGCTCTCGCTGTGCAGCGCCTGGAAACACACAGCTATAATGAGACCCCGAATGAAAAGGGGAAATAGGAGTGGCACAGCCTGCAAACTGATCCGAGCTTTAATACAATGAACACATTTCATCAGTGAAGTTGTGAACCAGCAAATGATGCTGTAATTATACATCCCCATAAAAGATCAGAGTGAGAGAGAGACAGAGTCAGAGAGAGAGAGAGAGAGAGAGACACAGACAGAGAGCTCTCCTGTGAGCTATTCTCTGCCCTGAATGGGTGTGTCACGCAGACTGATTTCTGCTTCAAGAGGCACTCTCAGTATGTTTCTTCCCCACGTCTCTCAATGTGTCGCTGTACCAGAGTCAGACAAAGGGGCTGTACCTGCAGTTGTGCCTCGCGGCTGGCCCAGCTACTCCTCTCCACTTTCAGACATTCCTCCAGCGCATTCCTCTGAGCCTCCTTCTCTGCCAGCCTGGTGGGAACAAGAGCACAGCATTAGTCTTCAGCACCGCAGTGCACTGTCCTACCAGCAGAGAGCAGTTACCCACAATCTGCTGCAGTGCCACACTGTGCAATGCACTGTCCTACCAGCAGAGAGCAGTTACCCACAATCTGCTGCAGTGTCACACTGTGCAATGCACCGTGCTTTACTGCAACCCAGGGCTGTCTGAACCCGAATCATACCCCCTACATCATATTCGCTGCATACTTTTCTTTCCTTCTCAAAACTGATTTGTGGGGCTCACTAATCTATTTGTTCTGCTTCTTGTAAGGTTTAACCCCAGCACCCAGACGCTCCGTCTTCCTATAAAGAGCATGTTGAATTCCTTAACTGATGGCATCCTGCAATAGGCATCTAGCCTACTATTCATCCATTCAATATATTTTATCCTTCTATGTACAATTATCCGATTTCATCTTTTATTTTCTTAAATTACAAAAACATGTAGGACATTTCATTTACAAAGTTTTTTTTTATTTTATAACCAGTCCCTACAGGTTCTCTCTCATTTTTTAATAGTCAGGGGGTGTAATAGACTAATGTCACGACACGGTACATATTGCGACATGCATGATACGACAGGATATGTTTCATGATACATGTGACAGTGCAGACTGGCTACTTGTATGGTGCATTAGAAGATCAAATGCTCACTTATCACTCGACTATTTTGGAGGGTATGCACTCATACCAATTATAAAAAAACACAGTTATTCTTCATTCAAGAACCACTAGCTGAGCTACGTTGTGCTTTTGTTCTTGTATCCCAATGCATACTGTACCTCTATAACGATACATCATGTAAAGAGAGGATCACGATTCAGCGATACGCAGTGAATGGTTACACCCCTAACTAAAGGACTTATTAAGAGAACCTGAAACCCACCTTTTCTGGAGCTCCTCCACCAGCGATGCCGTCGAAGTCTGAAAGAAACAGAGAAGCAGCTCAACACAGAGCAACGAGACTCCTTGCACACTGGGATGATCTCTTGTATGTATATTCCAGCTCTGCACCTTTCAGGTTTGGGCTTTTGGAGACGGACGTCTAACCCCACCTCCCACCAGAGGAGATGCATTGTGGGTGTGATTACAGGGAACGGAGTTGGGCGAGCAGCAAGTACAGATAACATGACCACGCTGGGTCATGATGGGGATATGCCGACGTCTGAACACAGTAAAACACCTTCCACACTACAGAACAGGGGTTTTATTTCTTTAATTCAACACATCCGATTATTACTGTGACACACACAGAGTCGCGTTCCCCAGGTTTAGTGTGACGTGGTGACAGAGCAGCCTCATACTGGAACAATAAAACAAAACAGGAGTTCAATCTCCCTATGGTCACGCAAACAAACAATCAAATCACTTAAACTGTAATTACAACAAAAAAACACGTCAAAGGAACATGGAAATATTTCATTTTAATTTGCCTAACCCTTCTTAAGTATGAGGAAATTGCAGGTAACTTTCACATAACGATAATGGCTCTGTAAACACACAGCTCGTATAAAGTCTGGTTTTCTGCCAGCAGTCTATCCATCGCGTCCAGCTGCAGACACACTCAAGTCTAAACTGCTCCAGTGACTCTGAGATGAGCTCAGCCATGCAAGCTGCACGGTCATGTCTTTCACCACATTCCCACAGCCAGCCAGAGTCTGGAAAGCTCAAGACCTTGTCTTGTGCCAATAAGGAATGCTGTTGATTTCATCTGCAGTCTACAATCCTTAACCTGTCACAGAACTCTAATACCACCTTTGTGTTACACATTTAAAATCTATACAGCCGACCCAGATACTGCTGTAATCGATGCATCGGATATTTCTTTGCATCAGACAATGTCACACTAAGGTTCACTTCAGGGTTAAATTGTTTTAATAAAACCACCCGTGGGCTGCTGCTCTGACCGCCCGTGGGTTGGAGATCAGAACGTTACACGATATTCTCTAAACACATTCATGTTCTTTTAAATGGAAAATATGTAAATATGTCATTACAACTTGCATGGTCTGGAACAGATCACGATCCCACAATGTAAACAACAAAACCACTTGTGAAACGGTAGGTGTAAATGTCTGCCATGGCTGTACCTGAGAGGCCATCTGTGCCTGCAGTGTTTCAATATGATCAGTCAAAGATGTGTTCTTATTCAACAGGTCCTGAAGAGAAAAAAAACAAAAAAAAACAAGAGTGAAACGCTGGAAGAACTACATGTTAAAGTACATCTAAAAAAGCCGGCGTCAAACTGATAAGCTGAACGATGATCTAAAAGAGAGCAATTCGTCTTATCGTACTACATTTTAAAATCAAACAAAGGCCCCGTCAACCTCAAACAGCCCGAGAGGGGCTGGTCTCTAGCAAGCTCTCATACAGCCTGGGAGGGTCTGGTCTCTAGCGAGCTCTCATACAACCTGGGAGGGTCTGGTCTGTGGCGAGCTCTCATACCTGCACCGTGTCATCGACCCGGCTGTGCTGGGAAGCCTCCAGGAGCTGCATCATCTTCTGCTCCACCTGCTCCTTGGACACCATGGTGTCGGTCAGGCTGCTGTGCAGGGTCTGGACCTCCTTGTTCTTGCTGCCCAGCTCGGACTCCACCGCAAGCAGCTTGTTCTGCAGCTCTGCAAGGGAACCCGAGCAAGTTTATTCCACACTGCAGCCCCAGCCTCCCCAGACAGGGTGTTATACAGCCTGCAATGACTATAGCCTCCTACCAGGACAGCCTGGGCTACAGTACACCCCCTCCCATTTAATATTGAATAATAATAATAATAATAATAATAATAATAATAATAATAATAATAACAGCATCACTATAGAAGTAGTTCTCACATACAATAATATACAATTAGAGTTCTCAGAGTTGTGTCAGGAATTGTTATTACAGGGTTTTGGGATGTACAGTACCAGGGACTGAAATAAGACTCTTATTGCAGAGCAGTTTCACCCATTTACTACGAGCTTGATTAGCCACAGTGTATAGGTAGCAAGCCCAGGTGTGTCTTATTAAACTTATAGTAAAACAGGTAATGGATCAAACTGCTATGCAATGGGAGTCTTATTTCCATCCCTGAATGCATAACACATTCAAATCGTTCGACTGTGCGCCAACGGTGACCCAAGGGAGACTGTTAGCCAGAGCTGAATTATTCTCAACTCTAGTCGATCACGTCGCAAGGTAGTCTCCCTGTGGTCACAAGACCAGATTTCACACACATCTCTGAGCACCCCTTGCTTGTTTGGAGCCATGTCGCAGGTGTAATACATATTTAAAAGCACCCTGATTGGAGGCCTGCAGTTTCTCGTGTTCAGCCGTCACACTGCGCAGGAATCCCTGGAGATCTTCCCACCTTCGCTCTGCCTGCTGAAGCTGACCCTGCCAGGGAGAGGGGAACGATTGGTTCAATCAGGGTACCATGACATTCTTCTATCTTAGTCACAGAACCCATACAAAAAACAAAGTCCTGTCCCCAGCACCTGTTTCCCCGTCACACAGTCAGACTCAGCACTCCATTACTTCGTTTGCACATCGTCAAGCTGCAGCCAGTATCACAATCTGAAAAGCAGCCTTGCTGCAGCCTCTAACACATTCCCATCATAGTGAAGGCCGGTTCATAGTTCAGTTTTGCAACCACCAGGAGACGGTCGTGAGATGTGACCGGCTAGCTGGAGTTCAGAAAAATTCAACCAGTTTCCCTTGAACCGACAGACAGTCACTATAGACTAGAAAAACCGCCCTAAGCCATGGTCGTACATTTGAAGCATGAACCAGCTTTTACTCTTAATCCTTCCAATTATAATCCACATATACTCCCCCTCCCGTTGAGTCTGTAGGTGACCTCCACGTTCTTCCTCTGAGTTTGAACCCCTCTGCAGCCCCTAACACCGCTCTCTGCTCTCCACCCCTCCTGTACCTCGAGCTGGCTGACAGTCTGTTTGTAGGTGACCTCCACGTTCTTCCTCAGCGCGTCTTCCTGCTGCAGCTTGCTGCTCTTCTCAGCCAGCTCCGCCATGACTCTCCCGTAATCCGAGCGCAGCTTGTTGAGCTCCGAGGACTGCCTGAAAACACGAGGATGTCAGTGTATTGAAAGCCATGTTGGGTATGACTTCACCGATCCCTCTCCCTCCTCTATTGTACCAATCATCACACACATAGCCTAGATATACACAAAACTCATGCACGTCTCTACGGCTGCCTCCACCAAGGAAGCCAACAAATTTTCTATCTATAATCTAGTCTCTTATTACTGCAGAGGGAGAATGGACTCACTTGCTCTCCATCTGGTTGGTGGCGGAACTCACTGCGTCCCTCAGGATCCCGTTCTCCTGCTGCAACCGTGCGATCTGACCCTCCAGCTGCTGAAACTGAGCACAGAAAAACGTGAGACACCCCGAGCAGAGTGGGGGTCACAGCCAATGCGTGCATTCATGGAATTGAAGAATCCTTACCCAAACTGAACCTCGTACCTTGATCTGCACAGCCTGGTTCTCCTGGTAGTTGCCCTGGGCTTTGCCCTGCAGGACACTCAGCTCCTTTTCCATAGCTCCTAGCTGCTCCCTTAACAGGGACTCGGCCAAGCTCCCTTTCTGCTTCTCAACCAGCAGTTCCTGCGAATGATAAAGAAACCGTTAGGGAAAAAAAGCCCCAGATTAAAAACCCTCCCACAGCCAACACTTCCACCTCTATGGGAACTAGAGAGGCACACAGGTGAAGCTGGAAGGTACCCGATGTGTGCAGAGGTTTACAGCTCCCTGCAGGCTCACAAACCATGGCTGACAATGGGTCAGTGTGAATACCACGAAGAGTGCAGTTTCCCCGTCATCTTCAACTAGGATCACAAGTTATACAAAATATTGTAAACGTCAATCAACTCAACCCCTATGGCATTCAATGGCATTCCTGGACTCCCCAGCCTGAGCCCCTCCCAGCCACTCCAAACCCTGGCATTCTGCTTAACAGAGTGGAGACGGATCAGAAACAACAGGCAGGAGGAATACCAGGCATTACATTACCTAGGCCAAGTCATCATAGAGATTAGAGAGAGATCCAGGAGTCTCCCTGAACCTGCCACATGGCAGCTTAGAGCAATCAACAGACACCTCATTACACATTAATAATAATAATTCTAATAATAATAATAATTCTAATAATAAATAATAAATAATAATAATAATAATAATAATAATAATAATAATAATTAAACCTGCTAGACCTGCATTTCAGGTTAAACTCACTGCAGCACAGGGGGTATTACCAGGCTGAAACAGCAAGCCGCACTGCAATAGCTACAATATGCAGTGCCTTGCACTGGAATGAATATAAAAGGAGGGTGGTACTGTATTGAGGTTAAGAGTTAGGGTTTACTGGAAAGTGAAATGCTGATACTGTATTGAGGCTAGGGGTCAGGGTGTACTAGTGTATTAGAGGCTGGAATTGTATTAAGATAATAGGGGGGTAGTGCTGGCGTTTCCAGGGTTGTAAGGTACCTGGGAGAGCTGCTTGACCTTCTCCTTGGCGATGGAGGCCTCCTCTTGGATGGTACAGAGGAGTCGCTCTCGTTCCTGGAGCTGCTGCATAGTGGTGTCTGCCTTTCCGCTCTGCTGCAAGAACACAGGCAAGGGCAGGGTTTCAATAGGAGAGATGCTTAATCGTGAAAAGAATCCACATTTGTAGCCATTCATGTTTCAATCTCAACTGCTAGAGGTTCTCGCAGCGTCTTGCATCCTTCTGTATCACATCGATGACAATAACTAGTCTCCTGTATGACCAAAATCACAGGACAGCAGCCACCAAAGGGATGGAAATAAGGCTCCCATTGTTTAGCAGTTTGATCCGTTCCTGGTTTTACTATAATGAGACACGCCTGAGCTTGCTAACCTAGCTTCTTCTCCCCCCCCCCCAGTTTGTGTAACTCTCTCTCTGCCAGCACCACTAACCCTCCAGTTTGTGTAACTCACTCTGCCAGCACCACTAACCCTCCAGTTTGTGTAACTCACTCTGCCAGCACCACTACCCCTCCAGTTTTTGTAACTCACTCTCTGCCAGCTGTCCAGCACGGCCGGGTTCCTCTCTATCAGCACGGCAGCCACGTTGACAGTCTCCTCCCGACTCAGGCTCTTCAAGATCGACAGGTATTCTTTGAACTTCACCTCCGAGTTTTCTGGAAACACAAAACAAGTCAAACACGTCACCGGGGGGGGCTTGGCTCAGCACCCTGGGAGCATTATTAAAAAAAAAAAATCTGAGCTTGAAACTCATCATGTTTATAATTCCTGCAAGACAACTGCGATATTCAAAAATAACCCTGGTGGACCGCTGGACCTTCCTCACCTTTGTCAGTCTCGTTCTTGAGCTTCTTTGCGTTGGTTTTCGTCGCTGTGTCCACGCTCTTCTTCTCTGGGACGGCCGTGGCAGGGTCGTTGTCCATCGGTGGGATGTAAACCGGGGCCTGGGTCAGCGGTTCATGCCCCAGACCTGCGAGAAACACGACACACACACAGACTGTCAGCTCAGGGCTCGGCACGGGTTCCACTTCACAGGTTTAGTAACCGCAGTGGCTTTCAGGAAAGTGCTACCCTGTGCAACAAGCACTTCTGAACACAGCACGCTGTCCAACACAGAAAAATAAGGGACTGGTTTTTATCACCTTTGAGTAATATAAACAACATTTTTTTGTCTGATGCAGTGAAGTTATGAATGCTGCACTTACTGAACACAATTCCCTGCACTATTTCTAATCAGAGTAGGGTGGAATAATATTGTACTTTGTACTTTAGCTTTGAGAGTTTAGCTCAGTGCAGTGCGTGGTTATGTTCAGAGAGTACCTGGCTCGGGTTTCTGTTTAAGAGTTTAGCTCAGTGCAGTGCGTGGTTCTGTTCAGAGAGTACCTGGCTCGGGTTTCTGTTTGAGAGTTTAGCTCAGTGCAGCACGTGGTTCTGTTCAGAGAGTACCTGGCTCGGGTTTCTGTTTGAGAGTTTAGCTCAGTGCAGTGCGTGGTTCTGTTCAGAGAGTACCTGGCTCGGGTTTCTGTTTGAGAGTTTAGCTCAGTGCAGCACGTGGTTCTGTTCAGAGAGTACCTGGCTCGGGTTTCTGTTTGAGAGTTTAGCTCAGTGCAGCACGTGGTTCTGTTCAGAGAGTACCTGGCTCGGGTTTCTGTTTGAGAGTTTAGCTCAGTGCAGCGCGTGGTTCTGTTCAGAGAGTACCTGGCTCGGGTTTCTGTTTCTTTGGTGCCGACTTCTTCCTGGCAGCGGAGCTCTCCAGCAGTTTGGCATCAAGAGACAGAAGCGGGACCTCCTTCCTAGTGGGCACACAGACCGACTCCGGTTTGGTTTCTGTAAGGAAATCATCTGCAACACAGATACAGAGAGACAGAGAGCACTTTAACCAAGCTACCCAACTCAATTAATAGACTTCAATAACAGGTTTGTTCATCAGGTAAATGAAAATATTTTTGCATTTGTTTAAATTTCTGTAGCTATTCCTATTACTAGTCCAGCGATATACAAATCAGAGGTTTGCCCCGCTCTTAAATTAGATAGATTACTGCAAAAGTCCTATATTTAACAAAATCAGTGAATTTGTTCTTACTGCTCTGCACTGCCTTACCTCCTTCCATCTTCTGTTTCTTCTGCGTGGATTTCTTCTTCCCTGAGGCAGCGTCGGAGGGCGGGGTGGGTTGCTTGCTCAAAGGGATTGTCTCCTTCTTGGGCGCCGGTTTCGACCCGTTCAACTCCCTGGCAGACTCATCCTGGCCCGCCCTGGACTGCTGCTGCTTCCTGTCCCGCCTCTTCCTGTCGCGGAGCCCCGCGGGTGCTTCGTTGCTGGCAGGGGCGATAACGATGGAGCTGGCCTGGTCCTCTTCCTCCGGCACGCCGTCATTCAAATCGAAGTCCCGGTGCTCCGAGTCAGACTCCTGCCCGTTGGCCACATCGCCCAGCACGCCCCCCCCGCTCTCCTTCTTCTTGCTTTTCTTTTTCTCGTTCTTCTTGCGGCTCTCGGGGCGCACCGGTTGAGGCTTGTGGTCGCGTTTCTGCCGCGCCAGCACCTCGTCGTAGGAGGTCTCCTTCATGAAGAGCCAGAAGAAGAGGAACATGATCACGATGACCAGGGAGGGGGCCAGGATGAGCAGGTACTGAGAATCATACAGCTCCATCATGATCTGGGCAGGGGACAGAAGACAAAGAGAGGTCAGCTATACAGGTCCACCCGGAACCTCACAGAGACACAGGACAGGACAGTCGCAAGAAATACGTCAAATATTCATTTTTTGAGAAATGCAAATGTTAAGCTCAAGAGGTTTAGATGTTCAAAGTGGATGTGTACTAAATACGTGTGGATCGATTTGAAAAAGACCCCCTTGTTGAACTGCTCTTCAGGTCACATATACTAATGCCCCTCTAGGTCTGGGTGTGTGGAAGACTACAGATTCCTATAGGACCCAGGCACATTTGGGCAAACACTAAAAATAACTAACACAATGCATAATCATTTTGTTTACTGAACATAACTATGGGATATCGCACAAAATAATAAACTTTTCCCATAACTGCACGTTTATAATAACAAACCCTAAATACAAAAGTGCCTTTCAGACTCTTCAAGGAAGACTGGGTGTCACTAAATGTCTGCCTTGTTTTCAAGTCTGCCCTTCCTGTCAGAGTCTTGGATAATCCTACTGCCCAGGGAATGGAAAAACTCTGCCTTACCTGAGTGTCTTCCTGTTTATGCAAGACTTATGCAATGAACCGCCCTGCGAGGAGGAAGCAACAGAAAGCCACTTCTTACTGCACAACACACGAATCGACTCGAATTTTGTGACAATGGACCACCACACAAAAAAGAACCAAACTGGAGAAGTGGGGTTTTTTTTCAGGAGATTAAATCAAATAAATTTACAAATCCAACCTTCTAATAAATACAACCTAAAATAGGCAAACCAGCCCACAAACAGTCATAAGGACACTCCTGCAATGGTCGCACTGAGGTTCAGGCTGCAGACGAGGGGTGCGCAACTCCAGTCCTCGTGGTCCAGAGCCCCCCGGTTCTTTGTTCCGCTGGCACTCTGGAAGCAGACTTCACTGAACCAGTTTAATCTGCTTCCAGTCAATTACTTAATGACACCTATAAAAGCTGGAGGACTCCGGACCTTGAGGATCGGATTAGATCAGCCCTGTTGTAGACGATACCCTGTGATTCCTCACGTGATCACTGCAGAGTCCTTCAGAGCAGGCAGGGTTTAATGCAGGCTTGTATTAAAGACTGCCTGCAATGAAGTGCAGACGACTCGCGTATGACTCCACACACGCAATGACTGCACTTTCATACGGAAGCTGCATTCTTATAAGAGATTCTGTCAGCATGCACGCTCGCTCCACCCCACTGCGAGATTATAAGCACATTTCTGCTATGGTCTGTGTTGGCTGCATACGCTCGGGTTCACCCTAGTGGACACTAAGATCCTTCAGTGGTCTTTAATACAGGTTTAACTGTACTTGCATACTAAAGCAGTGTTGTTCTTCTAAGCTCTTCTTTCAGGATCTGAGCTCACTCCACACAGCTGTGTGGGAGAGGAGAAGGTGAGAGAACATGCTGTCTGATCAGCTCTGGCCCTGCAGGCTTCCTCACACCAGTGCCTCAGATAATTGTGCATCATCCCAAAAAACAGCCCGCTGGCTGCCTCCTCGCCTGGACTGACTGAAGCACACCAATTAGCCCAGACAGCTGCCAGCTGAAAACGAGATGTGGGGCACACCCAGCCTCTCCGCTCCCTCCCTCCCAGCAAGCCAGTCTTTAAAGGGGGTCTGAATCAGCACACTGGGCTGTAAAGGTTCATACATTTAAACTATAAACTAAAAATCCTAAGTGGCACTGCTGCGACCAATCAGATACAGCCTTCCCAACACTACACTGTTATCTGAGTTAGCGTGGATAGAATAACTGGAGAGAGGGCAGGGGATGTCTCCTAGGTGATAAAGGTCACAGCACACACTCTAGTGTATAGGGGCTCTGTGCTGCAGGGAGCAGGACTTAGCAAGACTGCTCTGAATGCTTTACTAGCACAATCCCGGATCATCCCGTCTTACTTAGTTGGCTTGAGGGGGTCCCAATCCAACAGCTATGCTAAGCCTCTTCAGGCAGGGCTGGAAGGAACTGCTCCCAAGAAAACAACACACCTGGGCTGCAGGGGTACGTATTCGAGGACAAGAGTCGACAACCTCTGCCCTAGTTAGTATATTTTGTGTCCGTTCCCCTGAAAGTGTAAATACATGTTTAACCAGTTACAGTGATAATGCCAGTTTCTCTCACCAGTAGTTACACATGCTGACAAATCACAGCTTCTTGGCAAAATGCAACACAGCTAAGGGCTTCCAGATACTTTTTTCCTTCTCTTGAAGACACCTTTCCCCAAGACGGACAGTGTACTGCTTCAAGGATGGAAATTAGACTCCTATTGCATAGCAGGATTACCCAGTCCAGGTTTTAATACTTGCTTGATTAGCCACAGTGTACAGGTACAGTAACAAGCTCAGGTGTGTTATAATAAAACCAGGAATGGATCAAACTGCTATGCAATGGGAGTCTTATTTCCATCCCTGTAATTAAACAGGTAATGCAGTAAAATCCAGTTCACGATCTGAAAGAATGATAGGAGGCTAGGAGTCATCATCCATGAGAACAGTTTCAGATCTTGGTAAAAATTCAAGGTTCATGTTCACTCTGAAGAGAGGACCCTAAAACCAGGTGTCGGATCAGTCCAGGTCCTGAAAGCGTACACATTTAAACTACCATAGACACCCAGACGCTGCTGTTATACAGCTTTTCCACAGCAGGCAGCAGACCACTATCTGAAGAACCAATCCAGTGAATAGCATTACGAATGCATACTACTGTTAATTTAATGCCAGTATCCTACCATATGAAAAAATAAATAAAGGGGTGGCTATTCCAGTGATTTTTAAATACAAGAGTGGTGCCTATAGAGAAAGCATGCAGTGGCATTAGAGCAGGGTCCTCCCTCCCTCCCTCTCCCTTTCCACACCTCAGCGCACTGAACCAATTAGGCTATCTGCTGAACACAGCAATCTCAGCTTGCCACCTCTGCCCTGCAGCTAAAATACCTTCCATACCGAACAGGACACGCTCCTGCAAACTCTTTGCCGCTCGCTGACTGCTTGTTCACAACATGCGTCGTTCACACAGGTGTTGGGGACGGGGTCTGGCTGGGCACATTCTTCTGCTGATCCATCTCACTCGCTTGTTTGTTTGCTGGCTTGCCTATAAACTTTCCAGCTCACTTTCCAGCACTGAAGAGCAGTGGCCATTAAAGCACTGAATTCCAGCCCAGGACGTCATTTCAGGCATGTTCCGAATTATTAAGCAGCTGGTTACGGTGTATACCAATTAATCCTGCAAGTGGAAAAGGACCAAGGACTTTCTGCCACCTGCTCGTAGATCTGACCTGAAATCCTTTCCTGGGTCACAAGCGAGCTGCTACTGCCCCTGAAAGAGCTGGAGATTAGAAAGATTACTCTAATAATACATCTGGGAATAGTTTTACGCTGCGTCAGCTTTCAACAGCATCAGGGTTTTTGAAGTCCTGTTTCACTTCATTATGTCTGAACTCGCATTACTTCAGGTCTGACTGAGTTCGGCAAAGACATCAGCAGCATGTTATTTATTCTACTGATGTCTGTATAGTGGTTTAGGGGTGTGCAGAAACTCGTGCTCTGAATTGCCTTTAAGAAGTATTTAAAAAAAAAAAAAAAAAAGAAAAGGCAGGCATTCAATAAAACCCATTCATTACCGTGTTGATTTCAAAAAAGAAAAAGCGGTCCTTCCCTCACGTTTACATCCGAGTACCAGTCAGAGGCAACTACGGTCTGCATTGGAGTGTTTGTAAAGCTGATTGGAAGATTATGTTCTGGTCACTCGGGGCATTTTTACTGCACATTGGCGTACAGAGGCCAAATTCTGGCAATGAAAAGCACTCTCTTTACAGCCTTTGTACGCTACTGAAAATGACAGACCACCAGACGAGAGGAAAATATTCCTCCGCATGAAACATTGTGACATTGAAGTCTTTCCCATCGGGTTGGGAAACAGAGTTGTCTCGACAAGGCAACCCCACAAGATTCAAACTGAAACAAAGTTACCAAGATTATTTTTATTCATTTACGCCATCTGGCCGACCGTCTAGCATTAATTTGTGGTTAACGTTGGAGTTGTTGAATTCAACTTTGTTTTCCAGACAGCAACACTTGGCCTTTGCACTGTTGTGATGTCGCAACGCTGACTTTGACCCGGGTTCAAAAGGATCAACTTTGCAACACAGCAGGTTCTCCTCTTGGACTGCCGTAGCCAGGGGGAACAACATGCATTCACATTTTCACATTTATGTGAACAGAAATCACCGGACAGGGTCAGGCGGAAAGGCACAAAGTTAGGAAAGTGAAAATAATTGAATATTGGTCACTGTTGTTTTCAAAGAAAAGGAAGGTCAAACGTTCAATCCACTACTTGTTACCAAATGAACGCCTGTTCGTAACAACATTCAAATAGTATTTAAAAGCCCTCCACTTCCATGTGTGAACGACGGCAGTGCTGCTGGCATTGAAACACAACAGCAAAGCCACCAATGGCTTGAGCAGCGGGCGTTGCATCATAATGTTAAATATCTGACGCCAAAAAAGGTAATTCCAGAAGTTTACAGAGAGTTTGACATACTGTAGCAACAGGCGCTTCGCAGAGTAAACAGTGAGGCCAGCGACGCAACAGGGATCTGCTGTCTGCTGGCCCGGTGGACCAGAGGAATTTGTCACAGACACAGGCCAAAAGCAGGAGTAGAAATCTGATGATGCTGAAATTTAGATTGGATTTGGTCAGGACCTGGAGATTTTCTTTTAGCTGTAATTCTTTGCAGCCGACAGGAACGTTCTCTTCAGCAATAAGCTGCTGCCACCTTAGCAATTTTCTCAGCAAACACACAGCTAATCCAATCTCTAATCAGATTCAAAGTCAGACACAGATATTAACCTTGACCTATAACTTTCATCTTTTGTTCATTATAAATGTATAATTATTTGGTTCCAGTACTGTGCCGCCACATCAACAATGCCAGAGATGGAAATACGACTCCCACAGCAGTCTGATCCATTGCTGGTTTTACTAGGGAGTATAATAAGAAATACCTGCACTTGTTACCTATACACACTGTGGCTAATCAAACTCGTAGTAAAACGTGGAATGGGTGAAACTGCTGTGCAATAGGAGTCTGAGTTCCATCCATTGTGCTGCTCCTATAAATCTACACCACTGACAACAGGTACCCTAGGATTGTCTGGAAATGTCCCCTTAGCATGCTCTCTGGTATTTTCAGCATTGTACTGAATCTATGCTATAATATAGAAAGGTATGTAATAGTTGTACTGATTTGTCATGTCTGATGAAATAATATGCAATCATGAAATGGCCAGTGATTAAAACAATGAGGTTGACTTATCAATTGTCCCTGGAAAACACTGAATGGAACTGTAAAGAGAAAGCAGCTGTGTACCAACTGTAAAGAGAAAGCAGCTGTGTACCAACTGTAAAGAGAAAGCAGCTGTGTACCAACTGTAAAGAGAAAGCAGCTGTGTACCAACTGTAAAGAATAGAAAGCAGCTGTGTACCAACTGTAAAGAGAAAGCAGCTGTGTACCAACTGTAAAGAGAAAGCAGCTGTGTACCAACTGTAAAGAGAAAGCAGCTGTGTACCAACTGTAAAGAATAGAAAGCAGCTGTGTACTAACTGTAAAGACCATCTCGAAGCGTGCGTGTGGTCTGTTTCATTGATATGGCCAGAGGTTAAAACAAGGTGCTGGTAAAAATTAATTTTTACTAGCTGACACAGATAATAAAAGGAACCCAAATGAGCAAATTGTATAATTAAGCTGTGTACCAAATATGAACTATTCAGTCTTTAACACCACAAGTCTCAGTTACCCTCAATACAGTATGTCAGCCTGTTCCATGCAACCATGCGCATGGTAAAGCCCTGAACAGTGTGGGCAGCACCATTAGCGAGAGGAAGCAATCTGTCTTTAAAAGAGCCTGCAATCACATCCACTGGAGCAAAAGGGTGTAATCCATTGTATTTCACCCACTGTTTACTTGGGATACTCCCACGATAAAGAATGTGTATGACAAGAGATATTGGCTGAGGGCAGGCCAGTTACAATACTGAAGGAAGGGTGGAGCTCACAGAGCGAGTCGTGGCACTACTGCTATAGCTGCAGGAGTCTCCAATACGGGATCTCAACACAATGGGGGTTTTATTACACAATTCACATGCCAGACAGTGAGCTGGGCTTGATCTGCCCTGACATCCCTAACCCCCGTCTGTGTGTGCCCGAGTGCCTGGCGAATGTGCTATGAACCAGGCCATTACAGAGCAGCAGCACTGCACTGCCACCAGGGTAGTTAACCTGAGGGTGTTCCCATTGAAAACGGATTGTTAGAAATTCACAATATAATGCGTTTTCTTCGATTTCCAGACGTCACAGATCTCTATTGCCAATTGTGAGCTTAGTCGTTGATCTCCTGCCAGGAGTTTGTATCAGAGTTCATTTTACAGGGATGGTAAATATAGTAAAATATAAGTGGCCACACCCTGATTATCAATAATCCCTTATGTACTGCAAGGCAGACTAAGAATAGTGCTACCAAGCCAGGGAAGCTCTACAATGAGCTGCTGTGTACTTTCATACTGAAAACCTTAACGGTAGTTCACGCAGTAGAAGATTGTAATGCTCAGCCTGTTTAATACAGATTTACTGCCTCTCCCGGGATGCCCCAGCACCACTCACGGTTTGACACAAGGGGCAGTATCTGATCCCCTTCAGGCTCACAAGCCTTTACAACGAGACCCGTTACTCTCATGGATTTACACTTCTATACACGAAAGTAAAACCCACATTTTCTTTTTCACAAGTGCTCATCCAGGCCACTCTGTATTCGCAGAATTATGAATAGGGGGGTGGAGATCTTTCCTTCCCCTTTACTTGTTCCTAATCAACACGTACACAGGTATGAAGGCACTGCTTCCCACAGACTTGCACAAGACAAGAATGAAAGGAAATATGAGCAATTGCATCACTTAAATAATACCAATAATCTAAATCAACTATGTTTAAATACGTTTTAGATTTCAGGGATGGAAATAAAGACTCCCGTTACCATAGCAGTTTGATCTATTCCTGGTTTTACTATGAGTTTAATAATAAGACAAACTTGAGCTTGCTACTTCTACACTGTGGCTAATCAAGCTCATAGTAAAACCTGGCATGGCTGAAACTGTTATGCAATAGAAGTCTTACTTCAATGCCTGGAATTTGCATGCAACTGCTCGACTCTGGAGAGGTTCCACCAGGAGAGCCTGTCTGTCATTCATTTAGTCTCTGTGACTCACTAACCAGGAAGGCGAGAGGCAGGGTAAGTTTCTCCAAATACTACTGCCTGCAAGTGTAGCTGTGTGCTGCTGCAGATCTGCGTCTCCATGTTATTTTCACTGCTTCAATTCCACCCGAAATAAAAGGTCATCTGCAGAATCCTTGTGAAGCAAAACAAAACTGAGCTGCAGGCTGTAGGTATTACAAGAACTGGGGATCCACACTGGATATTATATCAGAGGGGACTCTGAACATGCCAGAACAAGGCATCTTGTTAACTCTTTATAAGGCATGACGTGTTTTTCTTTAGATTGTTAAAATGATGCAATAAAAGCATATTTAATAGCTTTTAAATTCTAGCTTTCACTGAAGCTCAATAGTTTACTCTCCACTAATCTGCCACGCATCTCCTTGTGAACCTGCACAGCACAGTAACTTCACTTAACTACACAGTACAGCAAACATTTACAGATTCACAAGAAAATAAATACAAGGAATGAGCTTGTTCCAACTGTAGATACAGCATTGGCGCTTGCCATGTCTCCTCCGGTGTGGGGCGAGAGGCCCTCCCAAGTAACACGCTATTTATACAGGATGGAGATTCCTGATCTGCTGCCGGCACATGGCACGCTGTGTAAGACACTACATGTGTATGCATAGGGAACTAAAGGCCAATCGGATAACCTCGATAATATAACTAAAGTGTGTCACCCGGCAGTCCGCAGAAGAAACGCCCTCCTCCTCCTCCAAGCTCATTCCTACAAAAGCTCGGAACCAAGTGCTCCCTCTCGCAGTACGACAGGGCCACAGTGCTGGGCATGAGCTTTGTGAAAAAGATTCTGAAATTACGTTTTTGGAGTCTTCATTAATTTATTTGTATTTGTTTTAAATACACAGTCGTAGCCCAAGACAGCAAGAACGAGATGGGAGGGGGGAAAAAAATGATATTTCACTTGATGCTGAAGCCATTGCATCATGGTGTTCTATATATAGATCGAGCAAGATTACTAATCGTGACATTAAAAACTCCTGGATATTATTATAACCAAGACTGAGAATCAGTACCATTACTGGAGCTATACCAACAGCGCCAGCACAAAAGAGAAACCCCCGCTTGCATCTAACTGTCCTTTAACTGTTGTGTGTGTTACACCCAAATGACACAACTACGTACTTATCCCAACGTGGGAATTACAATGTTCAGGGTAGCAGAAGCTGCGATGTAAATACGTGTACCCTCCCATTCCCCAAAATAAAGCAAGGCCCCCCCGGCCCGCCCCCAGACCGGACCTAGCGTGAGAATACGACCCCAGAGCCCAGCAGTGCTGCGGCAGGTCACGTACACAGAGGCTGCCGGGGTTAAAACCCACATCCACAACGGGACTGACCCGGCAATGCACTTTGCCCGGACTGGCACTGTTGTGACAATGAAATAAAGGCTAAATACACGAAGCACAACCTCAGCCTGCCTACCGCCAGGCTGTACTACTAGCACACCTACTTATTTCACCGAACACAAAGCCGCAAAGCCCCGGTGTCGAATACGCCCAGCAAACCCACAGCGACCCTAGGCCTGTTACTCGGGAAGAGGCCAAGCCGCTGCCTCTTCTGAAATCACAACCCCGCTGTGACACGGACAGATCCCTGGGCAAGGCCGATGGGACGGGCACTGCGGCTTTAGCGCCGACTTTCCTCCCCTTTTAACAAACCCGCTAAAGCCAAAAAAGCTGCGACGGCACGTACCTGAGAGTGTGTGACTGTGCTAGTGGAGCGGTGCGTCCCTGTTTCTATCAGCGTCGATATGACTGCGATTCCTGCCAGCCGCTCCCGGCCTGTCTCTATCGCTGTTTCTGCTCTACTCTCTCATTCGGCTTCACGGGGGCGGGGCGGCGCTATGAAAGGAGGGGCTCGTTAACCGGTGGGCGGGGCTATGCAAATAACGCGCGGGTTAGCGTAGTCTTATTAAGGGGGGCGGTCACACTATTTGAGAGATGTATTAATACTTACATTCATTCATTACTAGGTTGCCAATTAGCTGATCTGTCACCAACACCCGAAAGCCTGCCTTCCTTCCTGAAATGTGAGGCTATGCGAGTCTTTTCAATATTAAACTCTCAAACTGCTTTTATTATCACATCCCCCCCAAAAAAAGAATCATACAAAGACAGAATAATAAACTCAGACTGGAAAAATAAAAACACAAATAAAGTGAGACGAAGAACTTTTTTTTGGTGTGTTCGAAACGGGACGGAACTTTGCAAAAACAAGTAAGTTATTTCTGGTGTGGTGGAAGTAGGTCAGTGCCTGTGGTTCCACATTACTGCCCCCTGACGGCCTGCGCTATCGGAGGTTATAGTTTTAGAGAGGCGATGCTGAGCAGCAGTTCAGTCCTCCGTGTTCGTGGGCACGGGGCCCTCGGCAGCCCACAGCTCGGCCTGGTAGCGCTTCTTAAGCCCCTTCAGGTAGATGCGCAGGCTGTCGGGGTCTAGCCGCGAGTTCCTGGCTGCCTGAAGGAGCCGCGTGGCCAGGTGGTACACAGCCCTGTGCTTCAGAGCCTCGGGGTCACTCTGCTGCTTCTCCTGCAGAGACACAGAGAGGGGATGAGAGTGAGGGAGAGAGGGAAGAAGGGAAGGAGAGTGGAACAGAGAGAGAATGAGGGAGGGAGGGAGGGAGGGAGGGAGGGAGAGAGAGAATGGGAAGGGAGAGATCAGGAGGACCGGTGTTACACTGCCCTGTGATGCAGAATCTCCAGGTCGCTTTGCTGCTTTTCCTGCAGACAGAGAGGGGAGATAAGAGCGAGGGAGAGAGGAACATAGAGAAAGAGGGAAGAACGAAGGGTTAAGTGGAGAGGTGATACCTCTGTGGTTCAATTGTTAGATTCTCTTACAGACACAGAGAGAGGATGAGAGGGAGAGGGGAGATGGGAGGGAGGTAAGTAGTAGAGAAAGAGAAGTGAAAGAGTCAGGGTGGGGTTGAATCAGAGAGAAAGAATGTGGTGAAATGGTAAAGAGGGAGGGAATAAGAGGGAGAGAGGAAGCGTGATGAGAACAGGGCTCCTGCAGTAACTTGCTGGAAACAGTGGAATTGGTAGTTGCCGGTAAATTAGCAGGATAGGAAAAGTACAGAAAGCAGAATGATTCTCAGGAACTCCTGTCAGTGGGTTATCAAGGCTGCACCTACCCAGAGCTGCTTGTTGATCTGAGAGGTGATTTCCTTTGCTTCCTGTATTATAGAAGGTGGAAGGGAAGTAATCTCTGCAGCCCTCAGCCCTGCCATTCAAACAGACCAGTAAATCAGTCTCCCATAAAACACAGCACGACCATAAAAAGAGGTTACAGAATTAGATACAGACAGGGGGATATAGATAGAGACTGTAGACAGATAAGAGTCACTCACTGACAGATGGCTAGATTGAGCTAAACATACAGAACATACAGATTGACAGGCAGACTAATAAATAGACATGTATATACAATATAAGACTGCCAGACCAATAGATAAGGCACACAGACAGACAGACAGGTAGATGTTGTCTGATCTCACCGTAGTTCTTCTCCTCGGAGCGGCCTCTGCTCAGCAGGTATGTGTAGGTGACCTTCTCCGCGTTGCTGCTGGCGCTGCGCGTCAGCGTCACCCCCATGTGGTGGTTCTCCACGTTGGGGTACAGTGCCTCCAGCTGGCACAGCTCCAGGAAGTGCGTGGCAAACAGCGTGAAGGCCTGTGGGCAGAGAGCCAACAGCTCAGAGCGTTCACAGGTTCCTGGGAGCCAGTGTGCTGGTTACTGCAGGCAATCTATCTATCCCCCCGAACCCCCATCACCATCCCAGCTATATTTCTATTTACAACCATCATTTAGAATTGCTTAACTGCAGTTTACGAGCTGGGTCAGTTAGTGTGGATATTTGTTAAAGATTTTACTGCATTCCACATGCAGTGAAGCTTAGGCAAGCATGGATAAGAATGCATGGTTAAATAAAAGCATGGTAAACGTACCGTATAAATTAACAATGGTAAAAACAAGGAAAACTGAACAATGACTGTTCACAATTTCATAAGCCCCTAGCTCAGTCTGTAAATGTAGGTGCAGACTATACCCTGAAATTGAGCAGAAATTCACAGACTGCATGACAAATGCCAATCCCCTCCTCAGCGCTGGTGCCTCTCCCCAGCTCGTCTATAATGATGAGAGACCGGTCACTCGCGTTGTGGATGATGTAGCTTATCTAGGAGAGGACAAAAGACAAAGGCAAAGAAAAAAAAGTTTTGCTGAAGAAAAAAAAAAAATCAGAATGAAATAAAGACCTGTTTACTTAACAAAATAATAATTAAACAACTAAGAATGTGGCTAATGCTTGCACCCAAATGGTTTCTTAACAGAAAATGTGGTGCAAATTTTACAGTCTCCACTAAACACCCACCTATGCAACAACTAGGACTGATGAATATGAACACAAGACTTCAGTGAGAATCTTGTGAGGTTCTGAACTCTGCCAGGCATTTTCAGCAAATGGGGCTAGACTGCCTGTCCTAATACAGTCTGCATGCCACGTGATTTTTTTTAAAAGGTAATATATTTGACAGAGAAACACAGTATACCTCTTTCATTTCCACCATGAAAGTCGAGGAGTTTGTTTCAAAGTCATCATCCACCCCAATCCTGGTGAAAATCTGGTCTGCGATTCGAAAAGAGGCGTACTCTGCAGGTACAAAAGACCCTAGGAAAGGAGAGGACAGTCTTTCAGGGGAAAGTGTAAAAGTTACCTTGAATGCAATGGCATAAGAGTTAGAAACTCACACAAACCCTGCACCCATTCAATTGATCAGGAGCCAAGAGTTTGAGCAATCAGGCCCCCGTTCAATAAACTGTCCCTCCCCTATAGCATATGCATGAACAACTCCTAAATAGCAAACCCACAGGCTCGGGCAAGCCTTATCCATGCTGTGATGAGAAGTGGGATCAGTTCAGAGCTGATTTCGCAGGGGAGAGTGTCTGATTGCTCAAATTCAGTGCGAATGCTGCCTACCTATCTGAGCCATGACCTGACACAGCGCCACCTGTTTGAGGTAGGTGGACTTGCCACTCATGTTGGGCCCTGTGATGAGGATGAAGTTGCTCCCCTCGGAGATGTAGCTGCTGTTGGAGATGGGCTGCTGCCCCGAGATCCTCTCCAGGATGGGGTGTCTGCCCTGCTTGATGGCCAACGTGTCAGTGAATTCGGGGCGAACTGGAAAAAAAAACAAAAAAACAGCACAGCTCGCATTAAAACCGAAGTACACACAGGCAGATCATGAACAAAACAAGACGACACTGGGGTCTGTTGCAGTAATATGCACAGGGTTGGGTTTTAATAATACCGGTCTCCTGAAACTTAAAAACTTGCTTGGAAACTTTTCCTCTGTGTGTCGGTGTTCCAAAGAGAAATGATCAAACATCAAACACACCTTGTAAGGCATCCCCATTTACCCTCTGTCACAGAAAGACACGTCCTGCATTTGTTACTAACACTGTATTTTTTGAACATTTAATTTAACTGAACTCTTCCTTACTGTTAAAAAGTTACTACTTTACAAAGTAACTTGATTTTTACTATATGCAATTATTTCATTATAGAACCTGTAGTAGAATGACCCTCAAGGACTGAAAAACTAAACCTGACCATTTTTTACTATATGGTTTAAAAGAAGTCGACGTCTCTGGGTGTTAGACCTGTTTCCAGTCTCATTCTGGTGGAGAAAAAGACCTCAACATGTCTGCACTATTATCAGACTCCTAAAACAAAAGCACATTTCCCAGGCAGTGAATTAGGCGGTTCCCAAGACAACTCTTAAATACTGTTGTCAGCCTTCCAGTCAATTACAGTTTACAGTTAGCTCTGCAGAATACCTCCCCCAATCTGCCATGAACACCAACATCACAACTCTGTCTGATCTGCCTAAAAACAAATACTTCGAGTGAAATTCATTTCCAAGGAAACCTGTAGAGAGAAGTGTTATTTCAGCATTGTTCATTCTTACTTTTATGAACCTTTAACTGAACTCATCATTTCCTTCCTGATAAAAAGCTAATTGAACTGAGTGTTACTACTGTGATGATGATTATTATTATTATTATTATTATTATTATTATTATTATTATTATTATTATTATTATTATTATTAAAAGACATAAGAAAACAATGATTAAATCCATTTGTGCAGTGTTCTGACTTGGATAACATTTCAGTCAGGCATTAATTTTCGAGGAAATCTGTTAAAAACAGCCCACCAGCCCAGTGCAGATGCTTTGCTATGAAGGTAACGGCTACAGATCTCAGAATACACATAATACAATGTTCACTTGTGTAGTTCTAACTACAGTTCTAGGGCTGTAATTAGTCCCGGGGCAGTTCTGATCTTGCCTGCCCCTGTGCTGTACTTGCCGTAATCGGAGACAGTGCAGGCGTTTGCCAGGGAGAGCAGCATGTCTAGCATGGACACGGCGTCGGACAGCTTGTACAGGCAGTGCACGTGCTCGTGGATGGAGCTGAGCAGCTGACACACCACCCTGTGAACAGAGGGGAGGCACTTCAGGAGCAGGAAGCAGCAAGCCCAACACACAGGCTCATTAAAGGGGTGGCCAGGGCTTTCTACCTGGCCATTTCACATGACGCTGAACCTTCATGTCAAGGCTTCCCGTCATCATGACCAGGCTAAGCGTACAGACAGGACAGGACAGGACAGTAAGTAAACCATTAACACACAGTTTTGCATTATTTTACAGTATTCCTCAAGCCCTAATCAATATTAACAGGGAAGCGGAGGACATTACATTGCTCTGCATACATTCTTTGTACATTATTGCAAATAAAAAGCCAAATACAAACAAACAAAAAAAAGCAACAGTATAAATGCACCACTTAGTGCTCCAGTTTAATTAAGATGAATGAATACGGCGCATTGTGTTTGATTCTAATAACACATCATCATCTAAATTATTATTGCTCCTGCACTGCTTACTCATGCTGTGTTTTCTGAAAATGTAATTTAATTTTTTTTTACTGCTAAAAAAAGTTACTGCTGTAATAAGTGACTTGATTTTTATTACCAAGACATAACAAAAAAAAAAAAAAACAACATTTTTTGCAGTGTGTGGATCCTGCAGAATTCTACTGTAAATGCCTGTGGCCACTGGAAGAGTGCAATTGATTTCACATAATACAGCTGTGTGGTATTGACTCATGTCATCACAGGACACCCCTTACACGTAGGACATGTGGAAAATCTCACTCAAAGCCTCTTCACATCTGTCGTTCATTTTAATCATGTCTGCGGTAGTGAAGCTGTAGTTATTCCTGCATTTGGTGACCTGCAATGGGGAGACAGGTTGTGAGTACTGAACGTGTACGGTGTTCAAACTGAGCATGAATGAATGCATGCGTGCATGATTGGGATGATGTGCTTGTTTCTAGTTTGTATCTCCTAAAGGGAAGCACTGGAAAGAGGGAGCTGAGCCAGCCCCACAGGTATCCGCATTCTGCACCAACAGTCTGAACAGCAGCCCAATAAACAAAGACAGCAGGCCCAGGCAGAAAGGGAAGTTACCCACTCACTGTGCTTCAAGACTTGCATCCAAGAGAGAACAACAATACCCTTCAGTGTTACAAAACAAATAAACAACTTAACATATCTATTTATCTATCTATCTATCTATCTATCTATCTATCCATCTATCTATCTCTATACTGTATATTAACAAGCCCTTGCTTATTTCATGTTTTGTAAATTGGGTGTTTTTCTCCTTTGAGTAATTCACCAGTTCAGGACAAACACCCACGACACAGACTTTGTAATGTATGGTATTAATTTGATAAATATGAAGTATGCTACAGATGAAACACTTGATTACACAGTATGGAAAAAGTTTAAAAACAGTTAGCCTCAGACCCACTTGGTGGTGATTGGGGGAGGTGGCGGGACGTGACTCTTTTAAACAAAAAGAGACCAAAAGGGGACATAATGTGTGTGGGGGGGTTACAAACTGATTACAATGACCACTGTGGAGTTGATGGCTCAGCGACTTCCCCCATGTTCTGAGGGCCTGGAGGGTTAAAGCTTTGTGAATAAAGCATTTCCACTGCAGGACACACCTGAGGAGGAGAGTGGGGTTACCTTCATGAAATCCGATGGAAGCTGCCCGTCAGGTAAGACCACCCCATCCGTCTTCATCTGGATAAAGAACCCGCGAGCTGTGCTGAAACTGGTCCGCAGAGGCAGGTCAAACTTCTCTCCCAATTGTGTGACCATCCCTGTCAATATTCAGTCTGCATTGTCTGCATTCATTCATACAACTCTCTGCTTCACACGCTCATTGCTAAATCTGGTTGGCTTGGAGTTTATTTAATACAGTAGTTTTACAATCCCAAGATCGGCATTTTCAGCGATGATGATGCCAGCGATTAATTGATGGTAAATAAGCATCGTTAAACATCGTCCTGAACCTTAACAACAAACTAACATGCAAAGCGATCCAAGCTGCAGCTGATCCAAACACCACCATAGTTTAAATCATTAAATACTTTTTACAGGCAAAAAATACACTTCCAAATAGACTTGCATGCATTGTAAAATGTGTGGTTTTCACAATCGTGGCACACACAAAGTTGTTCTGTTTTCATTTGCCAAACAATGACAGCATTTCTGTATATCAGGTGCTGTTGAGATCAATTGAACAGACCCCAGACGCAGTATGCTGTGTGTGTGTGTGAAGATGTAACAATACAGCAGAACGCACCCGCAATGTCATCTACAATCTCAGTGTAGGCGCGGCGAGCAATGTCCAGGAACTCGTTGATGTTGGGCCGCACTGCGTAACATTTCTGCGTCCGCATGTTCAGGCTCCCCTTTGTGTAGCTGGTGTCATCGTTGATCACGGTTTTTATCTGCTCTAGGATGATATCAAACCTGAATAAACGTGCAAAAGACAGGGATGACAGTGGTGAACCAGACCTTCCTTTTTTATTAAACCGCTGGGCGATAGTCTCACTGCTGTCTGTCTCCTGGTGGGTTTTAAAGGGAATTGCATTTATCCTCATCAGTACCGCAAGCCATTTACAGGGAGAGTGGGATTTCCAATACAAATCATGAACGGTAAGTTATTGAATGCACCAGTGATTTATAAATGATGATATCAAGTTGCATTAAAATCAATAAAGGGTATGAGGAGGATGCCTCTGTACTATAAATGATCAAATCCATTAATAGAGCAGAAATGCCATTGCTTTTCTTGTAAACTGTTGCATGATATTTTAGGTTGAAATTGCACAATAATAATACAAATCTTTTTGTTTTAATGCAGGGGGTGCCACACTACACTCAACCAGACATCTTTTTTTTTTGACACTATACTTTAATTCCTGCCTGTCAGTGTTGCTGCTGCACTGAATTACCTGTTATCTTCTAGGGAGCTGCAGTACGCTTTCAGCAGAGGAGTCTGACAGTTCTTCAGCACAGCCTAACAATCAAAAACATGTGACTATTAGTCCTGACAGTGATATACTCTCACACACACAACCCTACCTCCCTATCCGCAGTGGTACTGTCTGCTTCACATTTACCCACACGCACACGGCCTTCACATTAATATAGTAAATGCCTGGTATGAAATACATAAGTAAGAAAAAATGTCTTTCCACAAAAGCTGAGGAGATCTGAAGGTCAGTGGGCGTCATCCTATCCTACAACCAAGCCTCTTTACACCCAAGAGCTCGATGGCGGGTGTCGGCTAGCATCTGCACCTGGAGGACAAAGGAAAAGGCCAGCAGGGTCTGCTGTAGCAAGATGTGGAGAAAGAGTCCATAGAGATGTTGCCTCCCTAACCAATGGCAGCGCAAGAGCCAATGAAGGTCAGAAACCGTGCAGTTCACCCTGCACAGCACGCAGTCATGCCTGTACCAGGTGAGTCACTCGGGGGGCCCATTAATCCGGTAATGACTCAGGAGAGAGACCACTCTGGAAGAGATTACAGACCTTTAAAGGCGCCACCAGCTCCAGAGTGTGCTTCAGGTTAATCACGTGCATTATCTTTGCTTCAGCCAACTGAACCTTCAATAGAAAGACAAAAAAAAAAACAACTGTAAGCGCAACAAATTCATTCACACCCCCTCTCTCTCTTCCTCTTTCCACCCTACTCAGTTATGAGGGACAAACTCAAAGGAGTGGTAATCAGAACTTTAACTCTTAGGATAACTCCACTCGAAACTGCAGACTGATATTGTAGTATATGTAGACAAAAAAGTATGGGGACGATTGATAAACAGATATGGGAGATGGGTGTGGGTACCGTTTCCTGCTTGGGGATCTGTACCAGGACTGAGAGCAGCTGGTCAATATCCAGAAAGCGTGCAATTGCTAAAAAAGAACAGAGAGAACACTGTTAACACACAGGCAGCCAGCATAAAAAGAGTCTGCTCTGCTCCTACTCGCCAGTCAGCACATGTCTGTTTTATACATCTGCGTTCAGGCACCTTGTCCAGGAGATATAATCGGTAAATCTTCTCATGTTGTTGTTTTTTTTTTTAAACCTCAGATAGAGCAGGAGCAAATGTTCTGTTCAAAGGACTAACAAGAGATCTGAAATATTTCACAAAAATAAGAAAAAGGAAGTAACCAAAAAACTTTTTTTTTTTTTTTTTTGATGAAATTGCAATATCAGTTGCCAGAACAGTAAAGCTCAACACACAGGCTTCCAGCAGATGTCGCTACAATCACATTCAAACAGGTAAAGAAAAGCAAACTTAGCAGCTATACCATATCCAAGGGCAAGACATTGTCATTACTCAGTCCAGCTCAAGAGACTACATCCTAACTCTTGGTAGACCAGGCTTATTAGGACACATTATTATAAAGGGAGGCCCAGCTAGGAAGGAAACAATTAAGAACCATTGGGACAGAATAGATCATTGACCCAGTGGGTTCTCATAATCTCGCTATTAGGAACCGAAATGAATCACATTAGACTCAAATGCAAACGTATTAGAAGGCTAGCAGATACAAATTCAACGCAGTTAATGCGATGACAGACAGACATGACAGACAGAGGGAAACAATCAATGCATTAGGGTCAGTATTTTGTACAAGGACCCTATACAGACCCCTGCCCTGTCCCCTCCTCACCCCCCTTTAAGCCGAAGAACAGCTCCTCGTCCTGCAGCAGCTCCTGCACGGAGTCCAGCCGCGTGTTGATGGTGTCGGTGTCCAGCAGTGGCTCCAGCACGTTGGAGCGCAGTCTGCGGCTGCCCCCGGGGGTCTTGGTGTAGTTCAGCACACCCAGCAGCGTGTGGTCGCTCCTGCAAGGAAGCATCCACGCCTGTTACACTGATGTACACTGGCAGTCATACTGTATGCTGTATATTACACGTTTTTTTTCTTGACATTGGTTAAGCGTTTACTAAATTGGGCTGGGTACAGTAAGTGTTTATTTGATTTAAAAAAATAATAATCTTTAAATAACTAATGAGAAAAAAAGTGTTTGCTGTATTTTAATAGTCTTAACAGTGGCAAATCTTTATACAGTCACCCTACAATCTACAGTATAAAACTCTTTTTTTTTTCTCCAGTGAACCTCACTGCATTTTTAGCATGTAGCAATGTTAATAAGACCAATAAATTAAGCTGGGGGAGTGGGGTGGGGACACAGCTGTATCAATATAGAGTTAAAGAACGACAGTATTTAGATCAGCCACTGTCTGCACCATTAAATTATCCCCCCAGGAGTTTTGTTACCTGGGGTCTCTGTTGTTCAGCACCAGCTCCAGGTTCTTGGCGGAGGTGGAGTCTATCATGGCTGTCTGCTCGCTGCCTCGGAAACTCACTTTCAGGGATTTGGGGGCGTAAACAGAGTTTTGGATAAACTCAAAGTACTTCAGCAGAGCTGCCGCAGCAGCCAGACAATAGTATCTAAAAAAATAAAAAGTGAATACAGTAGTTATCAAAGATTCTGCACCAACGGGTGAATCCACCGAAACGGGACGACTCTTTAAACAGGCTTTGTAGGATCCCCTGGCACTCTGTCAGCGTACAGCGATACATACTTAGCCTGGACCTCCATGAGCACAGTGCTGAACTCTGGAGCGCACAGCTGCTGAATGTATTCCAGCCCCTTTCGCTCATTGAAGTACTTTCTCTGTACTGCAGTGAAAGCCACGTTCTGAGAAAAAAGAGATACAAAAAAAATACAACAGATACACAGGCTTTCTGTATATTCATGCAGTTGCATGAAAACATTTTCAGCTCCCTTACAGGACAACAATGAACAGCTCACTATGAACAGCACACTACAGCACCCTAACATTGATCAAGGCAGGAGCCAAAACATTTGTCTACTCGACTTAATTTCTTATGATTGGCTTAGAATGTGTAATTGCGTGTTTTTAAGATAGTGATAAACATAGATTGCTCCTGAAGCATGACACAGATAAACTTGAGCAGCCACGGACATGAACTCGCCTGTGCAGTGCTTTTATACCCCCTTCGGGTGCGATTTTTAAATGTTTTTATTTGAGATTTTATAACAGTTTGTGTGAACTCGATGGAGTTCAAGAAGTTGCCCTGCCAAAACCTTGAAAAAAAACATACCGGTATATGCGTTATAAAATAGATACACAGATAGGAAACTTAGTGTGGCACAATGATACACACCGTGACTGAAGGGGACATTGTCAAACCTGTAGTAAAGACTGCACAGAAGGAGCACCTGTCTGTAAAGACCACTCTGAGATTTCTCACTCCAGTTTCCGTTTTCTTACCCTGAAGTTCTCTGTAATCAGACCGAACAGCTTCGTCCCTTTGCCCTTATCGCTGGCTGTGTCCGGCATTAATATTTCCAAAGGGGTTAGGATGTGGAGCTTCGTCACAACCTGCACAAACACAGACATCACTGGCAAGGTTGTAAAGGTTTAAAAGATAAACAGAAATACAAATTCGTATGGGTTAGTAGTTTGCAAACTATTTATCTAAAAAGTACTGTTATATGATGATCTTGCCTTGTTTAACCATTTATAGCGTCTTGGCAATAGAATGTGATCATATATCGACTGTATGTGAAAATCTATTTGAAATTTGAAATAAATGCAACAGTAAAATATAAACACAAAATATAAACTATAAGGACTATACTATATTAAATCAAGTCTACTTTCCCATTGCAAACAGGTACGAGAGTTTAAAATGTAAACGACAGTTTACACAAAAGGGTTAAAAGTTTAATCTATCAGACTCAGCTGTACGGCGCTGGTTACTTTGACAGTGCTGAAAAAAGACTATGTTAGTAAAATGTTTGTTTGTTTGTTTGTTTTACCTTGGCGTATGTTCCTGTGTCTGGGAACTGGGACAGTATTAACTCGGGACACCTGAGGTCAATGCTGGCAATGCCGATCTCACCCCGGGCCAGGCCACGGCCCTCCACCACTGCCACAATTACCGAGGCAACCGTGGCTGATGACACAGAGGAGGAGGTGGTCACTGCACAGGAGACACCACACAACAAGCAGCTTGAAACTGCCATTCTAAACTGTGTGTCAGTAACACATACCCCCGCCACCTAGCAGTATGGCAAAAAAGGTGACAACCATGACTTTTCTCAACAGTACAGTATGCACTGAATAGTACAGAAGCAGAAATGGCAACGAATGGTTTAATGGAAATTGGATAAGTGGTATTTAAGACCTTATTAGGGAAGCAAATGAAGTGTTCTCAAGATACACAGAAAGTTATTCCACATAATAACTGATAACAGCTCACTCAGTAGTAAATGCTGCAAGGCAGCTGCAGCTGGGCAAAGGTCTCTGTATACCTGGGGAACGGCACACATAAGAGCAGCTTGAGCTGATCACTGGAAAGGGAAACCCTACTCACAACTGCAGGGCAGAGAGAGAGGCAGTGACTGGAGGAGTGGGCAGGTTGAAGCTGGCAGTGTCGTGTGATGGCCTGTCGAACCCGGCTCTTTTGCACAGTGATCAGGACGCTCTCTTGCAGGTTCGCACCCAGCCTCCACCCTGTTTCACCAGTACCCTACCCTTCCCTTGTTCAGTCCGCGAGAGAGCCCTAGCTTGGGTTAAGAACACATATTTAGCTAGTTGAAGGCCTCTGTGTTTTGTACCTGTGTGCTCAGTCTGGGGTGTGCGTGCTCGGTAGGTGGCTGTCACCCCATGGCCGGCTGAGACAGGGGTCCTCTTGAGCCGAGGGGTCCCGCAGCCCCACACTGAGGAGCTGCTGGTGCCCGGGGTGAAACTCGGCACACTCGCCCATCCCGTATTGGAGCTCCGGTCTCCAAGGCAGGAATCTGAATACAAACACACAGCAGCCCCAGGGTAGTCTTCATATACTAACTGAAACTATCTGAACACAAACACACCCCAGGGTAGTCTTCATATACTAACTGAAACTATCTGAACACAAACACACCCCAGGGTAGTCTTCATATACTAACTGAAACTATCTGAACACAAACACACAGCAGCCCCAGGGTAGTCTTCATATACTAACTGAAACTATCTGAACACAAACACACAGCAGCCCCAGGGTAGTCTTCATATACTAACTGAAACTTTATAAATTAAATGACAAACATTCAACTATATGTTTTTTAAACCAAAAATATACTTTTGTAAGAGATACTTTTTTTTTGTTTTAAGTGTCATAGTTTATAGTTTGTGCATATATTGTTTGTACACCACTAATTTACCAACTATGAATCTGGGTATCACCAGGCGTGGTTGGTTGGTCGCTGCCAATAAACACAAATTCTGGTACCGCTGTGGCAACTGCATTCACATAATAATAATAATAATAATAATAATAATAATAATAATAATAATAATAATAATAATAATAATATAATGTACCGTAAATAATAGTACGATGACTGTACTTTTTATGTTAATATAGGCCTTAATAATAATAATAATAATAATAATAATAATAATAATAATAATAATCTCTTCACCACGGTATTAATGTAGGCTCCCCTGATGCAATGTCAATATAACAATATCAATTATACTCACCGCCTCTGGACCCTGCTTTGGCGCTAGCTCTGCCGACGGCGGCCCCTGATGTGCGGGCCCCTGAGGAGGTGGCCGGACCGCTGCCAGTGCTTGCGGCTCGGAAAGAGCCGGATCCGGAGCCGGAGCCGGAGCTCCAGGACCCAGTCCGCGGCGTCAGTGGCAGAGTAATCGGGGCAGGCGTTACCGGAGACGGGGAGCAGCGGCCGGACACTGAGCTGCCACCTGTCGTCTCCTCAGTAGCGCTACGAAACATCTTTACAGCGAGAATGTGAGTGAGAGAGTGAGTGAAAAAAGAGAAGAATGAAGATCTGCAGAAGAGTGATCCGTTCAACCTCACCCGACAAAGACGCGCGCAACACCCCGCCTCCGCGGCGCGAGCAACACCCCGCCTCCGCGGCGCGAGCAACACCCCGCCTCCGCGGCGCGAGCATGGGAGATACTTCAAAAAAACCGTTACACTCACGAGAGCGTTCATAATTTAAAAAAAAAAAAAAAAAACAACCATATATATTAATTACCGGTATGCTTTCATCTGTGGAGCTGCTTCAAAATGAAAATAATGTTACCAGAGGTAAGAATAGGAAAAAAAAATGTAAAATACTGTAGTTGATATGGTCTGCCTAGAGGGTCAGATAACAGGTGTGTTTCTCCTTTTGATAAAGTTAAAAAAAAAAAAACAGAAGTAAACACAGCAGATATCACATTTAATAAGTAAGTTAAATTGTTTATTTTGCTTTCTCTTTTTTTTTTTTAATTATTTATATATGTGTTCATAATGCTAACAACAGAACGGCTCGATAATTGTTGTTTCTCTGAAAGGAACAGGCAGTACACAGCGCTGCCTACTGGCAAATAGTCTCCGTTAATTGACATCACGTTTCTGCAGAGCTGCTGTCCTCCCTCCTCAGTAGTTGTGTTTTGTTAGACTCAAGATGGAGGCGCCGGTAGTGGGAGAGTCGGGAGGTGAATATTTCACCCGAGAAGTGGAGAGGCGAGCGGGCTCCCCGCTGCGCATCAAGCAATGCAGCAAAGGCGACGTGGGCTGCGTGGTGTGGGACGCGGCCATCGTGTTGTCAAAATACCTGGAAACGGAGCATTTTGTCGAGCACAACACCGGAGTTTATAAATGGGTGAACAAGAGAGTTTTGGAATTGGGCTCGGGGACGGGAGTGGTGGGTCTCATGGCAGCGACATTAGGGTGAGACTCAGTCAACGGGCTAAATTAATCCCAAGAAATTTCTGTATATATATATATACATTGTAACATTTTCACATTCATATAAAACGATCATAAAAAGAAAAAGCATGTGAAAATAAAATATTGTTCTACTGCAGTTACTGTACTCTCAAATATAGTGTCTCATTGAAGTTTCGAGAAACGCACTGAATCATGTGCAACATGCCCAGGTTGTGTATAGTTTTACCATAGACACGTGTAACGCGGGCTAGATCGTAGATTTGACAGGCACTGCGGAATGCCAGCAGTGCAAACAAACATTTGATTCGACATCACAAGACGTGTTAGTGAGGAAGCGATCCTGAACTCGGGTAAAATGGCATTAACGTTACTGAAAATATAAAACAATATTTTGAAAATTCAGAATAATTGCAAAACACAATTGAATGTATCATCATGACAGTAAAAATGAAAACGTTCTACTACAACACTGTTGGTGGCCACTGGGTGGTGCTATAACCCCCCATTTAAAAATGTAATTCGTTGCAGAAGGTGCAGAATATTGATTAAAACGCGCTTCCAGTAGGGGATGAGGTGATCGGATGTTTCGGCTTTGTTGGCTGGTTAAAATCACAAGGTCTCGCAAACTAGCCAGCGAGCGGGGACTGCAAACTTTACTGAACAGCAAATCTGCAGTTAACCAGGAGAGCGCGATCTGTAATGTAATCCAATGATTTTTGATAAAGGCGTGGCCTTTTTTTCTTCCCCCAGGGCCTGTGTCACAGTGACTGATTTGGAGGACCTGCAGAGTTTAATGGAAGTGAATATTAAAGAGAATCAGCACCTGGTCACTGGGTCGATCCAAGCCAAGGTACTAAAATGGTTTGTACAGCACTTAAACTCATTTTGTCTGCTTGCTTGTTTGTTTTATTTGATCTCTTTCTCTTGACAAATCCATGCATACTGTAAAAGCAACAGGTTATCTAAAATGGTGTTGTCTGAAATACCAGAACACAGTATAAATAAGAAACAATATCCACAGCTGTGAGTTCAGAGGAAGGAATATTGTGAATCTTGTTCCACTGTATTTTTATTGTGTGCAACTTGCTAATAAGTGAGTCAGTGATCACTCCAGCAGGTGCTAGACTAGAGAATTAAAAAGCGGTGGTATTTAAGTCAGCTAGTGTTTAAATCATTAAAATAGCCCCTGTGCCTCACAGGAACTGAAGACAGCTCCTCTTCCAGTATGACGGCTACAAGTTCAATCTAACGTGCAGAGATGTCTTGGAACGTCTGTCTAATTGTAGAAGGTAGCGAAATAAAACAATCCTGAAATGGTTCTCTCTCTGTTCCTTTGCACGAAGGGGGGAAGACGGGAGTGAGTTTCTGCCTTCACCTGATTACATTCTCATGGCAGATTGCATTTACTACGAGCAGGTAAAGATGTGTTTTCTCTCTTGTGATTGGAAAAACAACCATTTAATAAAACAACTGCCTGCCATGGTAAACCTTTCTAAAGGGACTCCACGTGTGACTTTAGTAGACTGTCACTCAGCCCCAGTAAAACATATGACTATACTATCAATATACATGTAGATATTCAAGGGTAAAAACAGTGTTGGACCAAGAAAGTGTTAAAATAAAAATGAATTAGAAAAATGAAATAGAGTTGTCTGTATGCTTGTGCTTCTCCTGGAACCCCTGGATCTTCCTTCGCAGCAAGACAAGCAGTTCTGGGATGCTAGCATGCATAACACCAGAACCCTCTGGATACACTGTGCTTCAGAAACACAATTAACAGGTTACAATTGGATAAGATGTCCCAGTATGGAGGCAATGGCAAGCTCAAGATTGTTTGATGCTGGAAGTTGTGTGAATTGGAGCTCTCCATTGCTGTGGAAGTCAAGGGCTATGAAAGGCTTAGCTTGATATCTGATTTATTATCAGTGTAACAAATGCTGCATTTTCACAGACTGGCCCTGTGGCTTTGTTCTCAATGTGTGCCCCAGTGTTTTGAGCGTGGTACTGTATCTCACTGGAAGCATCCCAGTCTTACAAACAGCCATTATTCCTCCTCTGTGCAATGGCTAGAGGCCAGATTCATAGACAACATGCATTACAAAGAGTCGATTTGTTGTGTTTTTTTTTTTTCACTGCTCCGACTTGTCTTTGCTTGTTTTGGTAACACTTTAAAATAAGTGTCTGTAATTCCAAAGTAACTAACACATGATTTCCTTACATCATTACAGACACACCAATTCGTATTGAATTCAAAAGTCGCAAGCATGACTTCATAACATTTCCCTTCATACCCTGAAATAATCACGAACAGACACTTGTTTAAAGTGTTACCCTTGTTTGTTTGTTTTTTATCACTGCGCCCGTACATATGAATGCAACACTTTAAAGATGTACACATATCTGGAGAACTGCTTATGAGATTGTGAGGAAACTTGGGAAGCGCATTCCTCAGCAGCACACGACTGTGCGTACCAGAGTGTTGGGATATATGGAGGAACCCGTACTTTTATCCGTCCATATTTTTACATGTACATACCGTGGGTCATAGTAATGTAGAAATCTACTCTTTCTTCATACTGCTGGCCCTGAGTTTGTATTCACAACAGTGGGAATTGGGGGTGGGGGTGTATGTTGCTGACTTATTTTTTGAAACTGCAGCCCGAGCAGCGGTGAGAAGGGCTGCCGTGTGGAGCTGTAGCTGAGCTTGCCTTTCCCTGTCTCCTCAGTCTCTGGATCCTCTTGTGAAGACCCTGAGAGAGCTGGCCAGTGCGGAGACCTGCATTATCTGCTGCTACGAGCAGAGGACCATGGGCAACAACCCCCAGGTGGAGCAGCTGTTCTTTGAGGTGAGTCCCGCCCCTGCTGCGTTGTTTTTGCACTGAGGAATCATGGATTGACTCAATGAGTCGAAGGCTTTCCAGACAGTCAGGAGCTCACTAGTTTCAATCCTGGATGTGCCAAGTGGGCCTGGGCATTGTTCACCTCATCAGAGTTCAGCGCCCTCTTCTGGACAGGCAAGGCAGATAATTCTCAGGCTGGGCCATTTATAGTTCAGTGGTGGGGGTGGGGGATTGTGTTTTTTTCAAGATCACAAGATTATTTCAGGATTTTGACATTTCAAACTGGTCTAGATATTGAGAATTTATCTTGAGCTCACCAGATTGGAACCCACCCTGTGCGTGATCCAGCAAGACACCCTAGATAGGTTCTCAGGTTCTGACATCAAGTGTGAGGGTATCGTGGAACATTTCAAATAGTGAACTGGACCTGCATGATAATCTAAAGTTTGCTTTCGTATTGTCATGTTAAACAGCACTGTATGTCAATAGATAGGGATGTAGATACATTTGCCAGCATGTGCATCTAGGTAAAGGCTTCAGGTTGGCAATCTAATACACCCACTAATTTACCTTTCACAAAAAAACTTAGCATAAATCTGTCCACAAAGAGTCTTTTATTGCTTTAAAAAAGAAGTGAAAAAAGAGTCTGTTTTGTTTGTATTTTATTTTTTCTGCGGATTGCCTCTCCTGACGCTTCCCGCTGTTTCCTCCCTGCACAGCTGCTGCGGAGGGACTTTGCCGTTGCAGAGATCCCCCTTGAGAAGCAGGACGAGGAGTACCGCAGCGAGGACATTCGCATACTGCACATCGTGCGCAGGGAGAGATGACAGCCAGCGGCCGCGTGGAGCAGGAAGGGGCCTTGCACCACAAACTGCAGGGCTGCGTTTCTCATACTTCACCTTCTGTAGCTGCAAGAAGAGGTGACAGCAAGCCACATCGTAGGGGAGTAATCTTCACGTAGGAGCAGGGCTGGATATTTAGGGTAACTAGACCACATCCTTTACTTGAGCACTGTGAGGATGTGGTCTAGACTAGCTCGCCATAACGTTCTCCAGATACGAAATAGACAGTACCAGGGACTTGCTATTCTAGTAGTACTTCATGTGCATAGCAGTTTGATTATATTCTGGTCTGGTTAGGCTTAGCATAGCAGCTTTGACCAGTCCTAAATGTGATACGCTTGAGCCATGTGATTTCTATCATGTGTCTGCTTGTAAAACCAGGAGTGGCTCAAACTGCTCTGCAAGGAGAGTCTCACTATTTGCATCCCTGCTGTTTCAGTCCAAAATACATTTACTGATGTATTTTGATTCCCATTTTTAAAAGCTGTTAACTGTACACTTTTGGGGAAACCACCTGTGTTTTGGGGGGAACGCTTTGCTGGAACAGTCTGCTGTTGTGCTTATATAAATAAAGGTGTGTACAGATTTTCATATCAAACTAACAGGTCGTTCACAAGTTCTAAGAGTCACAGGCTTTATTAGAAACAGACAAACATCCATCCATTCAAGAAACTGTATAAAGACAGCGTGTGTAGAGAAACATTATATTTAAGGTAGGTCAAAATCTGGATTGGGATATTTCTGTTAGTTTTGTTTCTTATTTTATTGTAAGAGCCCTTTTGAATAAAACACATGTGCGATCAACCAGGGAGTCTGCACTAATATTATTATTCATCAGCCACCTGAGCCCTCTCCAATCACACACACACACACACACACACACAAAGCGAACAAGCTAATTATTTTATTAACCCAATTTCTCACCCTGCATGGACGAGCAGCAGCAGCGGGAAGAAGGACATGTAAAAGGGAAGTGGGGTTCCTTCTATTACATGCAGCCCTAATCTCATTAGCTCTTTGACTCCTAAACAAATGTCTCTGATCCCTTTGCTTGGGTGCACAGCCTCCTCTGTGAACATCTGTGCCTCCACATTATAACAATACAGCGCACTGACCTGGTAAAATCATGAACATCGACCGAGCCTTTAAACAATGCCTTGTTAGTGCTGCTACATCATTACAGACGCACCATTAGCCTCTCTGGTCGGGCTGTGCGGGAGGGATGCTTTCTGAACCTTCGAATGACGTCGCCTCTTGCCTTGCATAAGCTCCTCTAATATACAGTGTAGCGGAGCCTGATATTGATGTGATACAGCCATCTGAAATGGCTTTGCATCTGATAGTTTGTATGAGATGGAAATAACATCACATGTTAACTGTGTATATATAAATAATGCTTTACACAAAACTTTAAAATTACATGGGACAGTGCTGTTGTGTGATTTGGCCGGTCAGATTCCTTTCATGGAACGCCTCTAATGCTTTTTATGAGAAATTCCAAACATATCACCATTCCTTGGATTCTGAATCCTGCCCCACCCAATCCTCCAGCATAGATTTGAACCCGGAAACCAGATTCCAAAGTCCCATGATATTTCTGGCTCCCGAACACAGCATAAAATCAGCGCGATGCAGCCAACATGTGAAGAATGCCACCCCCAAAGGAGCTGCTCTATCACTGCGCTGGTTCTGTACGGAGGAGCAATGATGACTCGGCAGCTGCAATAGGGTGGGGCTGCCATTGGTAGAATGAGAACATTTTGGTGTCACAATGGCATGAACTAATACACACTGCGGTGCCAAACAGGCAGCGGGCTGCCATTTCAAAACCACCGTGTTGTCATTGCTGGGAATGCCCTAATTGCCCAATGGTTGCGGATGTGTTTATTTTATTCTATTTCATCCCAGCACTGAACCACCGGGGGGTCGGGGGTCGGTATTTCTGTTTTTTCGGATGGAGGTGCAGCACCAGATTAACTGCCCATGAACGTCGCGTTTCATAAAGATAGAAACAGTGGTTGAGTTCATTATCCTGCACGCCCTTGCCTTTCTGTACTGGCTATTAAGCTCATAGCGCTGGGCACCGTTACAATCCCCTCTGCAGCGGAGAGGATATGTTTAGACTAATTGATTTGACACAGAGCAGCTATTGTAAAGGCTGCGTGACTGCGTCACAGGATTTACTGGAGTTTAACACAGATTGCCATGTTTTTTAATTTGCTTTACCGGCCCTCCCTGAACTTTGCTGATCTCTGCTTTAACAATGCTGTGCTTTTGCATTAGTATAGAAGGGTGTGCACTGAGGGGGTGCAGGTGTAGCGCTGCTATAATTAATTGGTGCCACATTCAGTCTGAGGATCACTAAGCATTTCTCCAGGCAGCTGTATGTCACTTTACCACGCAGAGCTCTTTGCTGTGTAGATTTGTATTAAGTGCTACAAAATGAGCTGCTGACAGGCTGCTTCCCACCTGGGACGCCCAGAACGATGTCTTCTAAATAAACAAAGGGGCTTCCCTGCTAGGAAGGAGGAACCCGAGCACTTTATCTAGGTTTGTGGAAAATACTGTTTTGGGGGAAAAAGAAAGAAATCGTTCTGCTCAGATCACCATCTGTGCTTCAGTCCTGTACTCGGCATGTTTACTGCCCCTGGGCAGGCTACCATTGCACACGTGTGAATTGGTGACCTCATTGTCCAGATTCCTGAAATCGTGAGCCACAGATCAAGCAAAGTGTGGGCCCGCCAGACACCAGTGTTTCCATTAAGATCAGTGGTGCAGCAAGGAAATGATCCACCCCGCAACACAGCTTCCCTAACAGCTGTTGTCAGGAGCCCTGAACACTTCCTCTCTTACCCTCAATAGAACATTTCTTAAAGGGCCAGATTCCTATTTTTGTGTCAAGATTGCGCCTCATAGAGGTGCAATTACAGTACCATGCCGGTCTGGTGAGATGCTGTTTGGTCACCTGCAGTAAATCCTTCTCTACAAAGCTGCTACCCCAGTCACTGGCACATTCTTATGTGAACTGACTCCTAGAGGGCTGCAGGTGCTCTAGCGTGTGTCTCATATGAAGGGCACGAGGAGAAGTGACACAGAACCACAGAGAAACACGACTTCCTCAGTGTGGCTGAGAGCAACGATCTGTGACTACACACGCTCACCAGCACACACATACACCAACACACACACCCCCCAACACACACGTACACCAACACACACACACAGACACCCCAACACACACGTACACCAACACACACACACACACACATACACCAAAACACAGACTGGAACTGTTCACAGCTCGACCTGTGCACACTTTCTCCCAGCCTAGCCTAGCTTACATGCAGACCGTATCTACACACACTGCAATGATGAATCTGTCAAACACATGAGGGTGTTGCTTTTTCCCCTGTGCTGTGCAGAAGGTTCACTGTCCTGGTTGCACAGCATCGACCGCATGTCACCAATCACACAGGACTGGATGGGGAGGGGATTTCTGAGGTGGCTGAATATTTTTCTCCTCATCTGATTTTTTAACGGTCAGGTTTCTTACAGCACGGTGTGTCACGTGGTTTGCTAATTTTATTCTAAAAGACAGAATGCAAAATTAGAGGAAGCTCCATCTGCACAAGAGCTATAGTCAGATCAACCTTAGATAAAGTAGAAGTGAAATAAACGGCCTGCTTACCGATTTTAATAGCTTTCAAACACTTAAAAACAAATACAAGTCGTATCTTCCATGTGTTATGGTTGCATTAACATGACTGGATTACAGTCATAACAGCAGCAATAACTGGTTGATGTAAATCTACTACACAGCTCGGTAACTTATGCAGAGACAATCTCTGTTGGTAGAAGTCTAAGTAAAAAAGGCAAATTACATAACTTAACAGGCCAAAGTAGTTTGCTATTTCTCGTAACATGAACAGTTTATTAACCGTTTACAAAAAATAGTGCTAATTGCACTGTGACTGTAGCTAGCAGGGCTGGTGAGTGGCTTACACCTATGCATATGAACTATACCAAGGGTAGGCATGCCATTCCGTTTCAGTACAGCGTCAGAGGGTATTGAAATGACTTGGGAGAGGGGGGCGGGGGATTTAGGGAGGCAGAACTGAGTCAAAGAGCGAGGCTGTGGTCAGGCAGGCTTCCCCTTCGCATCGTCACCCTGGAGCAGAGCGAGCTGATAAACGCTGTGCATCCGCCATGCTCGAGTCAGAGAGCCATGGAGCTAGCCATGTGCGCCACAGCTCGGGGGCGGCTTCTCAGAATCCGTACGGAAACATTCGGAAAGTATTCCGTCACTCTGTCAGGGTAATCACGCAGACTGCTCAGGATGTGGCTAGTGCAACGATGCTTGAAACCTATACAACGTTCATGTAAAGAATGTTATTTACAGCCTGCTTTATTCACTAGGTTAGGGGTGTGCTGAGCTACTCATATTTCATTCAGGCAATGAGAATGGTACAGGTAAATGTGCTAACTGTCCAGCAGGTGGCCTTGATGTACATAATATACATAGTATAGAATATATAGGTGATAATGTAGTAATGTGGCCAGTAGGCAGAGTCTAGACACCCCTACTATCCTCAAAAAAGAAACCCCTGTGCAGCTGACGGGTGAAACTAACTCACTGTTTACAACACAACAAACGGCTGTGTTTCCCTAACAGAATCGAGCATCATTTCAGCAGACAGCTGTTTGTTATTGCTGTGAGTTTCACACACGCCTCAGCATGGAGTCACGAAGCACTCCCACTGGCAATCCTCGCCTCTCATCAGCTAGCTCTCTCCGCTCTCTCGAAGTGAGAGCAAATCACACAGCGCTCCCATTACTGTTCACAGGAACCGAGGGGTCTAAAGGGGATAAACGTCTCTCCTGTCTGTGATGTGGCTGTGGTATACCCTGGTCAGAGTCTAGTGAAAGCATAGGGGGGAATCTTGGTAGAGTAGCTAAGTTTACAAAACCTGGCTGAAGTTGATTTTGAGTGACTTTCATGCTTATTATGTGTATAAATCTGGTTCTCTTGTATTTCAAATGCTGACACACTGATGTGCTCAACACACACGCACACACACTTTCATTCAGGAGGCCAGCGTTCCATGAATATTCCAGCGCCATCTGCACACAAACCCGATCCTGAGCTTAAATCACAAACCTTTAACTTCATCCTAACCTTAAAGTCACTTCATCAGACTGCAAGATCGCTCTTCAGAAATATTATCATTTTTACAACAGCTATGCAATATGGATGTTTCCAGAGTATTTCATATCTCTAGCCTGCGTTCCGTACGCATAGCAAGTGCATTGGGTCGCTGTATTGAGTGTGATTGTAGCTCTGTTCCGTGCTGTGTGATTGTATTGAGTGTGATTGTAGCTCTGTTCCGTGCTGTGTGATTGTATTGAGTGTGATTGTAGCTCTGTTCCGTGCTGTGTGATTGTATTGAGTGTGATTGTAGCTCTGTTCCGTGCTGTGTGATTGTATTGAGTGTGATTGTAGCTCTGTTCCGTGCTGTGTGATTGTATTGAGTGTGATTGTAGCTCTGTTCCGTGCTGTGTGATTGTAGCTCTGTTCCGTGCTGTGTGATTGTATTGAGTGTGATTGTAGCTCTGTTCCGTGCTGTGTGATTGTATTGAGTGTGATTGTAGCTCTGTTCCGTGCTGTGTGATTGTATTGAGTGTGATTGTAGCTCTGTTCCGTGCTGTGTGATTGTATTGAGTGTGATTGTAGCTCTGTTCCGTGCTGTGTGATTGTATTGAGTGTGATTGTAGCTCTGTTCCGTGCTGTGTGATTGTATTGAGTGTGATTGTAGCTCTGTTCCGTGCTGTGTGATTGTATTGAGTGTGATTGTAGCTCTGTTCCGTGCTGTGTGATTGTAGCTCTGTTCCGTGCTGTGTGATTGTAGCTCTGTTCCGTGCTGTGTGATTGTAGCTCTGTTCCGTGCTGTGTGATTGTATTGAGTGTGATTGTAGCTCTGTTCCGTGCTGTGTGATTGTATTGAGTGTGATTGTAGCTCTGTTCCGTGCTGTGTGATTGTAGCTCTGTTCCGTGCTGTGTGATTGTATTGAGTGTGATTGTAGCTCTGTTCCGTGCTGTGTGATTGTATTGAGTGTGATTGTAGCTCTGTTCCGTGCTGTGTGATTGTATTGAGTGTGATTGTAGGTCTGTTCCATGCTGTGGTTTGGAGTGTAAACACAGTTACTGCCATCCCCAAACAAGCTGCAGCTGAACCACACCCTCCTCCAAATACCAGGCTTCAAATACCTGCATCATGAAAAGAAGAAGAGGGCTGAGGGACAGAAAAGCATTTGCATAGATTTGCAAATTCTAATCCCTTCACCGCTGCGAAACGTTGCAGCAGTCAAAGGCATTTGTTAAAGCAGAATATGAAGAACCAGCTCCTGTTGATTGTCAGCTTGCATTGTACAGTGATGGCGGGTGACTGCAGGCTGTGCTCTACTGTGCTTGGTTTCCAAGCAGTTACACCCAGAAGCAACAGAGTGAGGTATTTTTAAAAGAGTAACAGGCCCTCTTTATGATGGTGGTACAGCAGTAGCTTTGAGCCCTTCATTTTGGCCTGCTCTGAAACAAGTGCCTTGAGATTTCTCCCAACGAGCCTTCAGATTTAACATTGCACTGTGCTTCCAGCTCCTTTTCAACAATGGCAAGAATTCCTCTGATTTTCAGCTGTGAAACTCTGTTGCGTCCCCATTCTCAGAGGATTAGATTAGTAATGTGCTGGTTGCGTGCTTGCTGGCTGTGACCTTGCTTCAGTACTGGCAGCCACTTCACATGCCTCCTCCGCTAATTTCATTTACACTCATGAAAGCACTTTGAGCATTCATCTCATTGCTGTTTATTAACCACACGACGCTATTCAGAACTCTTGTATAAACTTGCAAGGACAGTTTAGAGTTTATGAAGCTGGCACGAAGTATCAAATATATATATATAACAGCTAGTTAAATCTCTGAGCATAAAAGTATTGAAGACAACGACATGCATTTTAAAAACCATAGCGACGGCCCTTAAAGGGGTACTCTCTACCATCGAAGTGTTCTTAATGTCTAATTCCTTACCTGTTTATATCCTGAATCTGGGGGCTCTCCACCATTCTCCAGTGTTGTTTCTGCTTGGGCAGGAATTCCAGCTGACAAGAGAATTGCTATTTATTAAGCCTCTGAAATAAGGGTTTAGGCAGGATCAATGATAGAGTGATGAAGAACACACTTAATACGATTACAAAAACAAAATGCCAAGAGAATGGAGCTGGTATAAACTGTGGTACTGGGTCCATTGCAATCCAGTGCGGAGGGCAGAAACGAACTGGAATGTGTTAACTGTACTTACTGAAGAGGAATGGGATGAGCAGGCAAGATCACCCCTGAAATCAATTCTTACAACACAAGCTTCGTCTATTTATGTGAGTGTGAGTGAGTGTCTGTGAGTGTGTGTGTGTGTGTGTGTGTGTGAGTCCGTGAGTGTGAGTGTGTCAGTTTGTGAGTGTGAGTGTGAATATTTAGTAGATTATATATATATATATATATATATATATATATATATATATATATATATATATATATATATATATATATATATTTATAGAGACTGTACTGTGGTATTCTATTTATTTATCACATGCAGCACTATAGAGGGATGATGACATTAACACTGATGTGGTTTTTCAGTTTCTTCTGTTTCCGGTTCTACTTCAGCTACGTCCTGCGCAGGGTGTCGCTCTCACACACTGTGCTTCCTGCAGGCAGAGCAGCGTGACACAGAGTGCAGAGGATTGGCAGAATTGGTGTTTAGCTGCACTTTGTAACTACACTAGCCCAATCACACCACTCAAGGGGGTTTCTATTAGCAAGAATTCAGCACAACCACGACTGTCCCTTAGAAATGTTTACTTGCAGTTATACCAGCGTGATGCTGCTGCCGATTCCAAGATAGGGCAATGCTTGAGTGCGTCACTCTGAGGTGTTTTAAGGTCAATGCAGGTTTGTGTTTTTTTTTGCTGCTTTTTGTTTGCTTCTTTTTCTGTTCAAGACAGATGCACATTTTAAAGGGTTTTAAAGGGTTTCTGTCATTAAACAGGCCATTCGGCCATTCGGCCCGTCTTGCTCGTTTGGTTCTTAGTAGCTTATTGATCCCAGAATCTCATCAAGCAGCTTCTTGAAGAATCCCAGGGTGTCAGCTTCAACAGCATTACTGGGGAGTTGGTTCCAGACCCTCACAATTATCTGTGGAAAAAAGTCCCTCCTATTTTCTGTTCTGAATGCCCCTTTATCTAATCTCCATTTGTGACCCCTGGTCCTTGTTTCTTTTTTCAGGTCGAAAGAGTCCCCTGGGTCGACATTGTTTATTTAAGACTGGTGTAAACGCTTTGAAAATATTGCCCATTGTGTATTGTGTTTATACTACACTAAACTAATGATCCACGCATGATGACAGACTTACTTAATGTATTACCATTGCTCGGGGGAGCTCTGAATTCAAGCCGCTATCGTGACGATGCACACTGCTACAACAAGCTGAAGCTGCCGTCGGTATAGATTCTACAGCAGGTACACTGCAGGATTACATTGGATGACCAGATCCAACCTGCCAGTACATTTTAAACCCTCTTTCGTACACCCCATTGCATAAATAAGTGAGCACATTGTATATCCTTGTTAAAAGTACAGCTTGCAGCGCACCATTTGATTAATGAATGGCTGTCGATTGAAGTTGAAATGGCTAACACTCTCTGCTGCATTATTATAAACACACGATTCGAAATTAAAAACCGAGCTGACTGAGCCTAGACCAGACCAGGAGACGGTCGCTCAGTTATTAAACAATATCCTCTGAAACACGACAGCAGAGTGTGAACTGTGATTGACACTGTGACCCTTCCTCTCTCACACAGCCAGGCAGACACTGAAGAGGCTTTTAATTAGGTCTCAGGAGACGCAGGTTCGTTGCTGCTCCCAAACAAAACCAAAAAATCCTGCATCTGCAAGAAAAACAAAAATGCAAGAAAAGCAGATATAAGATGGGAGGAGGGCGTGACGGCAGACGAGGTATACCTCACCTGCCTGTGATGACTCTGTGCTCTGATGAAAGGAAGCAGGTGCACTGCACCCGACAGCAGGGTGCTTGCGTGAGCCGTGGAGCTCAGGAGAGGTGCGGCAGCAGCACTTTATAGAATCTCATCAACCAGCAACTCTGACCTGCCCAACTACTGTACAAACAAACACACGCAGCCTGTTAGCCTCCTGCAAGTCTAACCTGGTAAACGTGAAGCGCTTTTCCAATGCATGCTTGTTGTAGTTACCATGCACTGTACAGTACTACCCTGTGCCGTGTTCAGCACAGCACAGTGAAAGCAGAGTGAAATCATGGCAAAGCACAGGCATGCGTGGTAAATCACAATCAGGTGTGGTAAAACATGGGCAAGCATAATAAAAATTGTGCCGTGATTACTGTGAAAAAATATTCAGTTTACGTCATTCTCTTAACTGTGTTTGTACGACTGCGTGTGTGAGTTTGTATGAGGGTGGGGTTGTGTGTGTGTGCGTCTGTGTGTGAGTCTGTGTGTCTCAGTGTGTGTGTCTGTGTGAAGTGTGTGTGTGAATGTCGATCTGAGGGTCTCTCTGTGAGTGTCTGTGTGTCTGTGTGTGAGAGAGTTGTCTGTGTGTGTTTCAGTGTGGAAACAGCAGAGTGTTGCTAAGCTCTTAATAAGAATGGCAGTCGTCCCGCACAGTTAGTGAAGGCGAGCGTCCCTCCCCTGCTTCCCAGAGCGAGCCCCGAGACACAGCCCCTTACTGTGCTGCACCACAATCAGCACTGAAACAGCACTGGAACTGGAGGAGCACTGTGTCAGAAACACCTGCTGCATGCGGGCCTGCGTCCCAATGAATGCACCAATCCATTGAAGTGATTTAGAAAGCCACGCAAACAACAGGAATCATCTGCTGTAAAGAGCAGGGGATCTCAATGCTGTAACACTGCTGTATCTTTGCATTCCTGTTGAAATGTATTCGTTTCCAAAGAGGAGTCGTTTTTAATGCACAATCATTTAAAAACAACATGATGGCATGAGGTTACCTTTTCAATGCTCTTTTGTAATCCCTGTAAAAAATAATGATAATCACATGTCACATGACAACAGTGAAAAGCTTTGGCTACCCACCTCCACTTTGAACTGTACGTGGACTGGAACAAAAAGAGGAGCATTCTTTACTTCAATAGCAAGTCTTTTAACAGGGAGTTCAGATACCTGCTCCACCGCTGTGGAGATCAGGAGAACAGACTTGTGCTGGAGTAGGAGATCACTTTCACCAGGACTCAACCCTTCATCCTCTGATCTGCAGGCAGACACCTTATCCATTAGGCTTAGCAGCTCACTGTTAGAAGTGTTTGCACACCCCGGGGGGACCCTGTCTTCGAGGTAATCCAGAGACACACACAGAGTTTAAACAGAGTTCACTCCTAACTCAGCCCAGCCCCTAGTCTACATATGCATGCAAAGATACATTTAAAATCTCACATTCATTTGCTAAATGGTTTGCAAGAGCAAGAAGAAAAAGATATATCCCAGTTAGTTTCCAAAGCTCCACAACTTGCCCAGATACCAACTCAGCTCAGACTCTGAGAGGGAAACAAGCCAGCGCTCCGAGACTCAGCTCAGACTCTGAGAGGGAAACAAGCCAACGCTCCGAGACTCAGCTCAGACTCTGAGAGGGAAACAAGCCAGCGCTCCGAGACTCAGCTCAGACTCAGAGGGAAACAAGCCAGCGCTCCGAGACTCAGCTCAGACTCTGAGAGGGAAACAAGCCAGCGCTCCGAGACTCAGCTCAGACTGAGAGGGAAACAAGCCAGCGCTCCGAGACTCAGCTCAGACTGAGAGGGAAACAAGCCAGCGCTCCGAGACTCAGCTCAGACTCTGAGAGGGAAACAAGCCAGCTCTCCGAGACTCAGCTCAGACTGAGAGGGAAACAAGCCAGTGCTCCGAGACTCAGCTCAGACTCTGAGAGGGAAACAAGCCAGCACTCCGAGACTCAGCTCAGACTCTGAGAGGGAAACAAGCCAGCGCTCCGAGACTCAGCTCAGACTCTGAGAGGGAAACAAGCCAGCGCTCCGAGACTCAGCTCAGACTGAGAGGGAAACAAGCCAGCGCTCCGAGACTCAGCTCAGACTCCGAGAGGGAAACAAGCCAGCGCTCCGAGACTCAGCTCAGACTCTGAGAGGGAAACAAGCCAGCGCTCCGAGACTCAGCTCAGACTCTGAGAGGGAAACAAGCCAGCGCTCCGAGACTCAGCTCAGTCTCTGAGAGGGAAACAAGCCAGCGCTCCGAGACTCAGCTCAGACTCTGAGAGGGAAACAAGCCAGCGCTCCGAGACTCAGCTCAGACTCTGAGAGGGAAACAAGCCAGCGCTCCGAGACTCAGCTCAGACTCTGAGAGGGAAACAAGCCAGCGCTCCGAGACTCAGCTCAGACTCTGAGAGGGAAACAAGCCAGCGCTCCGAGACTCAGCTCAGTCTCTGAGAGGGAAACAAGCCAGCGCTCCGAGACTCAGCTCAGACTCTCAGAGGGATTGCATGTTGGAGACGAGCTTGCCAACAATGCCTGTTTTTAAAAGGGCACAGAGGGAACAACTTGTAATGATTTATTTTTCTCCCACTTTTGCTAAGACAGTGATGCACGGATTGATCTGTAATGGCGCTGCAGCGCTGGCACTACATTAGCAATGCGATGCCTGTGTACAGAGGAACAATGGGGGCACAAGAGCGACAGTGAGATGAGGCATTGGTAGAATGTACAATGTCATATCACTACCATGCAGACACGGTGTACTGTGCAATCTTTGTATCAAAATTCTTTGCAATGCCACTGCAGGTAATGCTGTGGCCTGCTCCGGGTTCTGCTAGGGCTGTAAATAGTATTTTCAGTGCTCCCTTGTTATTTCATGACTCAATAGTTCGGTTAGTCCGTGTTGACAGCAGATTGTATGTGTGTGTTGTTCTTCACTGTCCCCAATAGGTCACGACTCATCAGCTAGCGAAATAACGAGAACCGCACTGCATTTATACAGAGGCATCAGATGTCAGCATTATTACTGTCATTCTGTAAAGCATTTGCAAGCGTTGCATGCTCATGTATAGTAGCCTTGTTTTTGCACAGTAGCTTTGAAATAAAACCTAAGCTGCACTCACACTTCTTCAAAGTGCCATTTTCTTATGTCAAGTACCAGACCAGCATATCTCAAGCACTGGAAAGATGCACCTGTTCCTTATGTGCATTATTAGTGGTTTGTCCAGTGCTGAATTTGCTTGGCTAGAGCAATCCTTGGATGTCACCATCACCAGTTAAGCACGCAGTCAGTATCAGTGAAGGTGCACGAATCAGCTGGAGGATTGAGAGTTACCATTAGTCTCCGGCCCCTGTCCTATTAGGAGAGCAATCCCATTAGGATGCCCTTGTGACTGATTGCCCTTTACGTACGTTGTTAATGGATTACAGCAAGGCTGTGATCCTCCCAGTCTTTGTGCCCTATTGAGCTGCTAGCTGTAGCCCTGTAATTAGGGAGCTGTTCATTTGCATGTTCATGGCTCTTAATTAGTCCTGCTGGCCAGCTACATGGCCTTGCCTGTGGTCTTGTGGTTCCAGGTTCTACTGTACATCCCTGATAAGTGAAACTCTCCTCTTCTGCAGTGGATGTCGTCAGGGCTGCAGTGTGATATTGTGATCTCTTTGATCCGCCCCGCTCTGTAACCTCACCTCATCGGTTCAGGTGACTCCGCAGCACACTGGAGATGAGCAGGTTATGACATAATTGGAAAAGCAATACAAACCACTGCCTAGGAAACTCGAGCCAAGCACAATGAGAAAGTCAAGGAGACGACCGTTTGGAATCATGTCTTCAAACAGGCGCTACAATAGCGTACATGCAGCCTTGCACCAGCACAGCGCTCTTCATTGATCTGCGAGTGCCAGAGCTGTACCTCACAGTCCTCCAGCATCTTAAAGGAGTGCTTGCCAAGGTTTAGAGATCTTGGACTCATAAAAAGTGACCACTTCCCTTTTTCTTCTTTTGCAGATATTTTTTCCCAGATTGCTCGAGTTTTGCACTTCAGTTTGGAATCCTCACATATCCATGCTATAGAAGTAAAGGTTGCTGCTGCATCACTTCCTGTGCAGCGGGTCTGGGTGCAATCGAGCCATGTGACCTACTGCACAGGAAGTTACTCGATTCTGGGAGGAAGCAGTTTTTGTTTGATCTACAGCGCTGTGCTCAAATCTCCTGAAATAAAGTTTAAATAAATAAATAAATAAATAAATAAATAAATAAAGCAAAATACAAGAGAGGGACCAGTGAACTGCTGCTAATGTTACAAGAGGTTAGAAAACAGATTTAAAAACCTTTAACCACTGTGGGATCAGACCCCTTCACAGTTACAGGAGTCAACAGCACTCTCTCATTGACTCCTCTTACCTGCTCCTCAGCTCAGTTTCGACCCTGTGACTGAGTGACGAGACCCTGGGGGCGTGGCTGATTGATCTGTCATCACAAGCCCCGCCCTGCCCTGCCCTCATTGGTTTACAGGAGTGAAGAGAGACTAAGTGGGCTGATTGTGTCACACAGACAGAACCCAGCCCTCACCGACTGTGGGAAGTGCTGCTGATTTTCACTTGAGTTTATCTTCAGCAGACAGTTGAAGACAGAATACAAGGTTGTGCAAATGTCACTTCGCTATAGGATGAATGGTTTCTCACTAAATCATGCCGCTCTATACCACTGATAGTGGCTCCTGCAAGAGCTGAGCTCTCTTGCCCTGCAATCACAGGCGACACATGGGGGTCACTGTGAGAATTACGATGGACATTCATGTACATTTCAAGTTGTGAAACTTCATCAACGTTCTTCATCAAAGTAGAAGTTCACCAAAGAACTTTGTGCACAAATTTCTCAAACAGTTCTCTGATATTTTGTGAACTTTCGCTGTATTTGTATCCTTTGGTGTTATTAAAACACTCCAGTGTTTTAGTGAGAAACACATTTTAATGGTTTTAAAATAGTATTAACAACTATTTGGCCAGATAATTGCAGATGTTGAAACCAGTGGAATTTGCATGCTTTTTCAATACATGCGTTTCACACTGTAAGTTGTTGATAGGATCACAATAAAGCATGTTATTAAGCAATTAAAAACGACAGTAAACTCATAAAAAGAAGTGACCACCTGCGCACAGACAAAAAAAGTAAGGCAGAGTCCATGCCAAAAAAAGGATTTCTTATTCAAGGTCTATGCAAAGCAAACAATTAAACGGAAAGCTCCACTAGAAAAGCAATTCCCTTCAGGGCCGTGTCCGTTAATAAGTTAACAACGTGCTTTTATATAAGGTGCCTGACAAAATCGAGAGTGCTGCATTAAACACAGGACTGTGCCATCAAATCGAAATACCTGAGCAGGGCAGATCGAACATGCTTAACATGCTGCACATCCCAAACCCTGCCGTTCAGGGAATTGCATTCCTTAATCGAAAAGCAGGTCTGCTCCTGGAGCCCTTGTGTTTGGACTACAGGTCCCTATAGTTTACCAGGATTTCAGCATTCGCACATCTTTCTGTTTATTTGCATTTTAAATGAAGCCGGAGTGCCCTGATTTGAGGGTGTTAATCATTTTTGAGTGCATGCTGCTCAGGGGAACAGCACTGAAATCAACAGAGGGGTATGGTGTTGGTATCAGATACTGCCACCACAGTACTGTGCTACCTTGGTATTTTGCCTTCAGTCTTGCACAAAGCAAATAGAGAAATATTGAAAACTGTGAATAAGTGGAGACTTTGACAGTAAAGTGTACAATTTACTGGACAACACGGTCTAACCAGGACTTGGGAATTATTAAATCCTGATATAACGAGGGAGCACTGTACAGCTCATATCCCATAGCATAAAAAGTGTAGTAAAGAACAGTAAAAGTATGGTAACGAAAACAGACTACTATCTTCCTCCGGTACGAGCAAAGGACCAGCTTGCACAATTACTGTGGTCAGCGTTTACAAAGGTTAACCCTCTCATAATGATCAAACCAACATGTTTATTTTTGGTTTATTTTTTCCAGAACCTGCCTGCGCGATCCGACCTTCAGCCCCAGATAAGACAGGAATGTGTTCTTTGAGCTGCCCTGGAAGCAGGGAGAGCAAACACAGCACTGCAGCCAGAACCAGAGAAAAGCAACCAGCGGGGAGAGCAAACACAGCACTGGATCAGAGGGGAGCGGCTGCACGCTGTGCTGCAAACAGCTATAGGAAGTGAGCAGACCAGGCAACTTCAGAGACCGACTCCAGAAACAGATTCACAGCAACAGGTAGTGTGCAGCACTGAACAGCCACGACCCTCTACTACCCGTGCATCCTGTATTTAAAATGAAAAGTGCACGCGAATGCATGTGCTCGGGTGTCACGTGGCACGTCCGACAGATATAAAAGCTGCATGAGAGTTACGTGCAACTACTCAGCAACAACAACAAGGGGAACAAAAAGGATCTGAGAGACCTCAGCAGGAGCGTGATATCAGATTGCCCGTGCAGTCCCTCACACACGGTGGCTGTATTGACTAACTGCAGCATCCATCACAACAGCCTCTGGGATGTTCCTGGAATGGTAATTCTTGTGGAAAGCCCCCCGTGATAAGAAAGCACACGCGCTGACGCGAGCGGACGGGGTTTGCACATGTGTGCAACACATTGTGACAAGCAACACATTAATAGGTGTTGCCATTCTGCTGGCATTTCTTCAAGGCAATACTCTCTCTCTCTCTCCCTTGCACAATAGAAAGACTGCTCCCATGCACCGCAACTATCTCTCCAAGAAAATGAAGTCATCAAGCACTGTGCTGTGTTGAAGCGGTCGCCATGGAAACTGAAGAAACAAACAGAACCGCTTGGCAGCTTGGGAGCCCACTCGGCGCAGCACCAGCGAGTCCTGGTTAAACACTGCAACAGCTTCTCACCACAGAAATACTTGCATGAGCAACGCAGACCGACGCCCGTTTCTCCGTCATCGTTTAGAGAAGAGCCTCTTCCTCCCTGCAGACAGGAGAGCTGATCCGTTTCAGCAGGTCGGGTGTTTTGGGGAGCGAGCTGGGTCGGGTTCATCTCTGGAGGCTTGGGTTCAAATCCGACTCCAGTGCAATGCATTTGGATGGTCTCAGCTCAGACTCCAGTGGACATCAGTGGAATCCACATTGCAAACAGAAACAGGCCTTTGCTGCTTTTGGCTTGGTTTTATTATCAGGGCACAGTTAGACGATCAGTTACCTGAGCTGCATATTGACCTTCAAACACCTGATCCCAGCTCCTGAGTCCCCTGCATGCAGAAGCTGCTGTTCAATTATACACACTTTCTCTAGATCGTGTTTCAGCAGGTGTTGGAGCTCCCTTCACATACACAGGGTTGGGATGGCTTCTGGCTCCCAAGCAAACGCTTCACATATTGGCCCACTGCCAAGAATAGTTTTCATAAAAACATATTTTACACCTAATAAAATGTTATGATATTCAAAAAATAGAAGACATAAACAGGTCACTTTTTAACAGATAGATTGGAAAATACATTCTGTGTAGAGTCAGGAATACTTCTTAAAACCCGGTTTAAAAAAAAAACAAAAAAAAAAAACCCATTCAATATACCCAACTGAGAGCGCTCTACTCACACATACACTGCAGGCTGAAGATTGCATTGCGCAGAGTGTATACCCAACTGAGAGCGCTCTACTCACACATACACTGCAGGCTGAAGATTGCATTGCGCAGAGTGTATACCCAACTGAGAGCGCTCTACTCACACATACACTGCAGGCTGAAGATTGCAGTGCGCAGAGTGTATACCCAACTGAGAGCGCTCTACTCACACATACACTGCAGGCTGAAGATTGCAGTGCGCAGAGTGTATACCCAACTGAGAGCGCTCTACTCACACATACACTGCAGGCTGAAGATTGCAGTGCGCAGAGTGTATACCCAACTGAGAGCGCTCTACTCACACATACACTGCAGGCTGAAGATTGCAGTGCGCAGAGTGTATACCCAACTGAGAGCGCTCTACTCACACATACACTGCAGGCTGAAGATTGCAGTGCGCAGAGTGGCTCAGATGAGGAGCTTCAGAATTCCCCACGTGCGTTCTGACATCACTAACCCGTGCCCTTTGAATGTATTTCCTGTGGCACAGCGCATGTGCCGAGCATCTCTCTGTTTGAAACGTTAACCATCTGACAGTAAGGCATGCAAACAAATCACCTCCTGTCACCCAGTACTGTACCAGATCTCAAATAAAAAAAAAAAAAAAAACCTCTTCACACCTCCCAGCAATCGTAGTTTTCTAAGACTGAACAGATATACCTGACGCCAGCCAATCAGATTGCTTCATGCAAATCCTGGCATGAACAGTGTCTCCGATATGATCAGTATCTGCTGATAAACATGTATTCTTCCTCTACAATGCATGGCCAGCGCATGTCAAAACATTGCAACTGCAGGCCGTTTCATACAGGTACCAGGACAGTGAGGGTATATCAAATTCATAGGAATTTGCTGCATTAAAAAAAAAAAAAAAAAAAACGTAGCCCATGAACACTTTGACGGGCAACTGAAAAAGAAAAGGAGATTGAAGGATATTCTCCTATAAAAAACAAATAAAACTCATCCATTCCAAGGCTGGGAATCTACAGGAACTAAAGGCAGGTGTCTAATTGGGGATTCAAACACCAATGGCACCACATGCTGTTTGTTGATCATTTACAAAGCAAGAGGTTTAACCCATCACTGGCAGGTACCCGGCTGCATAGACCTGTACATTTACACGACCCTGGCTGTTTCCCCCTCCTCCCTAATGCCAGCAGGATCCTCAGGAGTTATTAACACAGTAAATCCCTGGCCTGGTCACAGGGATTGATCCGAGGCTCCGCAGACAGCACCGCGGCGGGACTTTCTGCAACGATTGCGAGGGCGGCAGCAGCGCGGATCAGTGGGGTTCTTCAGATCCTCTCTCGTCCAGGGAGAGTGGACTCTGTGAACCCCACACAGTGAATCTGTGAAGCAGGAGGAGATCTGAAACAGACCCCTGTGAGATTGCAGCAAACTGGCCAATGAGAAGAGGAGGAGGAGGAGGAGGGGGGAACCTCGTGAAACCACAGTGCAGAAACCTTTCCCCTCAGCTTGAAAACGTGTGCAGGGTACAGCTGCAGGGGAATTCATGTGGGGAACAAAACTTGTACTTGTCTTGAAGTCCACACCCATGTTGTAGCTTTGGTTATTACTGCTATTACTGGCAGTGGGCACCATGTTGAAGCCCCTGTCTCTTATAGTTCCAGGCATTCTGGATTGCCATAAAGTGAACACATGCAGGAGCAGAAGATCCCCGAATGCTTTGGACATGCTGCCCCGACACATGGCCAGACCGTTCATTATCTACATGGTGTTCCAGGACTCTCTACTGACCTGCTTTAGTTCCTTCAATCTAAATAGAAACATCTTAACAAAATAAAAATCAAATCTCAAAAGAAGTTGGTTATAAATAGTCAACCCTTCACCCACATCTAGACAATGGACCAGGACAATGAGACTCTATTAATATTACAAAATCACGCAATAGCAAACCCAGGTGCTTCATTTAAGGACTCACAAGCGCGCCTCAGGTGCTTGTTATCGGCTTTGCTATAATAAATCCGGACCCCATATCCCTTACAAACTTTCACGTCTTGCCAGGTTCCCTTTGTAAACGAGCTCAGTGACCTCGCTAGATCTTTCCTGTTTAAATAAAACCAAACTGATCTGAAAATCAATACAAACTGTTTTGCTGGTACGTTCCCAATGCTTTGAAATGAATACACGTTTCAATGCAAGTCCAGTAAATATGAAGAGCTTGGCATTCTGCACTGGGCTGCAGTAATCTGTGCAGCCCTGTCAGCTTGTCGCCGACCCCACGCCTACTATTACACAAGCTTTGCATTCCTACCCAGCTCCAGTAATTAAAGCAGGAAACCCCCTACTGACAAATAGCTCTTAAATGCTAAAACATGTTGCAGTGCTTTCTGTAGGAGGCCGCCTCGATCCGAAGCTGCATACTCTGAGTTTCTGAGTCAAAACACGAGTCACTGCGTTAGAGAAACTGGCACGCAGGTCACCGTGTTCCGCTGCTTCTGACAATTACTAAACTGTATGTCCTGTCTTACAATACACCAATTCCAGGCACTTGCCTTTCAAAGCAGAAACCTACTTTATACGCGTTACCCTTTACAAACTGAATAAGAGCAGGCACTGGCACAGCATTTCCTTTGCTTTCGGTTGTGTACTGACTGTACATGTGTTAGCATTCAAAATGTTCTCCAAGGAAAAACTAAACTGTGGACTGTGCAGGTGAAGCTGACCTCAGCACAGCACACTGGAATTGAAACATGTGCTGAACCCCTGAACCCCTGAACCCCTGAACCCCTGAACCCCTGGCCAGAGTCCCAGCCGAGTGTTTGCAGTGCTTAGCTGTCCAGTTTGAACTTTGAACCCGCGGCTCACGGGTGCAGAGGCTCATAGGATTGCAATTCTCTAGCAGCACTATAAAAGACTTCACTTCATGTTAGAACAGGCGAACTAAAAAAGTTTTGCAATAAATGTAAATGTATTGTAGTTAGGTAGAGTGTTGCCCAGGTGTTTGAATACCACTTGAAGTTTCATTGAGGAGTGCTTTTAGCCAGACGATCCTAACTCAAATCTTCACTTGTGTGACTCCTCGTCAAAGTTTAACACATCACTTTATGAATACAGTTCATGGTTTCCATTAGCAGTGAAACCTTTTCCATAACGCTCAATCAGAATGCTAAGATAAAGACAGAGACACTAGCTGAAGCCTTGATTGGATTCTAACTTCCTCAGAGGTGCAGGGGTGATCACAAAGCTTGTAGCAATGAAGCTGTGTATTCTAAAATCACAGTGATTCAGACTGCTACGCCCAGGGGCTGAGGATTAGCTTCCATTGAGTCAATGAGAAACCAGCTCCACCCAAACATACATCTCACTGAGCCAGCCTCCCACACACCAGGGCCTCTATTCCAGAATTGAGAAACCACACACAGCAGCAGCCTAGTGTAGAGCGGAGCGGACTCAGCATTGCATTGTCACTCCCAAAGGCTTTGTAAGGAACCTCTGTCTTTACTGAACTCACTCAGCTAGCGTTAGGGTTTAGGTTATGAAGAGGATTCAGGATTGGGAAATTGGCTGAGGTCTGACGTAATGTTGCCAAGAAAACAACACAGCACAAATGTAAAGCAACAGACCACACCATATCCACCCCCTCCCCCTCCTCAAGATTCACTAAATGCAAATATTTCAATTAGAGACTGCGTAGCATTCGTAACACTGACTGTGAACATTATAAACGGTTATGTAGCTTTTACAAAAGTATTATGGATGCTGTACACAGTGTCCAATTACCAAATAAAATAGTTTTAGCCATTCTTGCACAGAGATCTCCAAAAACTGGCAACACACTTGGTTTAAAATAAATCAATGAATGACAGCGTGCCGCCTTGCTAGCTCTCTCCCCCTCTCATCCTCGATTTGAAGGATTTAAAATGCGACACACAGCAGCCAAGGCTACGTGGCACGCTCACATCACTTTAAAGCTGTTGCAAAATGCCCCACATTAAAAACACAGGTGATATATATAGAGAAGAGGAAATGAACGCCTCGGATCATGACAGGCTTATCACTTGTATTAGTCATCATGTTCTCTTGTATCTATAACATGTGAGAGCTATAAAGAAAAGGCATAAAGAGTAACTGGTGGAGTAGCAGTAGCACAAGCCGAGGAGACCTGCACAGAATAGCAGGCTACATTACTGTCTGTGAAGATCATTAAACAAGAACAAATGCAGTTTGCTCACCTCTTGTTATGAAGCATTATTTGCTAAACTGATGCTGCACAGTTTTCATAATGTGTTAGTGAATTAAAAAAACAACACTAGCATCAATAATGACAAGCACCCCTCTGTCAGTGTTTTTCAATCTAAGCTTTCACTAGCGAGCAGTTTGAAGCTCTTTTGACTAGCTGCTGATTTTCTGTAAAGTGTCCTGGGATGCTTGCACAGAGGCCTTGCTCCACAGCTGCACTGGGATCTGCCCTCGATGCTGGTAACCCTCCCCTGCTCAGTGTGAGAAGCACACCTGTGTGCTGGGGGGCAGTCTGGCAAATCGCACAACCGATATTACAAATAAATATTGCTTGATTGTACAGAAGGGCTCCTCCCTTCACTGCTCCTCTGTCTTATCGAAACAGGAGTGAAGGAATTAAAAAGGCAGCATTCTTCTGCAGCACAATGAAAGCAAAAGCCGACAGCTGAGAATGCGAATTAAAACTCTCGACACCCATTAAAAAATAAAAAATAACTTGCTTGAGACAGGAAAAAAGCAGACGGAATGAGGGGTTTCAGCTGCAGTAACAGATTTGGTTTTATTGCCTACAGTTCATGGAGACATATTTAGGGCATACACGCTCAGGGCACCGCCACAGAACTGGTCTATCCCATTCAGAATTTGACATTGAAATACAGCACATTCAAATCTATTAAGCACAGGGCATTTAAATAGTGTGACGTAGAGCGCAAACACACTGGCAGGCTCGAGCGACTAAAATCATAAGCAATAACCTCAAATATTGAGGGTTGTGGCTTTATTTTATTTAGCCATTTATAATCCAGGTTGACAGTCCTCAAGAAAGAAATGCCTGCACTATTTTCATCTCGACTGAAACGCCTCCCAAACTAAGCAACGCTGTTTAGTAACAAACCGTTTAGCAGCTTCCACAAAAGTCTCATTGTCTGGTGAGCTCCTGAACGCGGAGAAGATCTCGTTAGATCACTGGGCTTCCCTCTTTCAGGAGTGCCAGCAGCTCTGCCAGCTCATCACAACAGTGCCAAAGCAGAGAGCAAGCATGCAGTGGAGGGGACTCAGCCTGGAGGCCAAGATTCAATTCCACAGAGGAAATTAGCTCCTGTAAACAAGGAAATGCGCTGGTACCCGGTTCATAGACAGCTCTCTGGCACAGAACTGTTATACACATATGCTATACATTTCAAGATGGTAAAGACAGCTAATGCAATTCAACTACGCTGTGCAGAACTGGGATGTATGATGCCTGCAATCCAAATTAAACTTAACTTTCTAGCGATCATGTACTGAATGTGGGTAGTTTCATTTGTATTGAGGGTGCAGCTCTATTAAAAATTAATTAAAAAAAAAAAATAACAGATTACAGTTTGCAATGAAAAGTTTACACATGAAGTTATTGATCTAGCTTCCAAACATTCCACATTCCAGCACACAAGATCAACTGTTCAAAGTCCTTTGAAAACCACTGATAGGATTAAGCAAACACACACACACACACATCCTTAATCGACAACTAGGAAGCAATGTTAGAGTGCAAAAAGCATTCAGGGTATTTTCAGAAACACGTTTGCTAAATGCCCTTCACAATAAAGAAAGTTCTGAACTGAATCCTGCAAAGGGCACTGGTGGGATTCTGAGCCACAAAACACAAACACGAAGGAGAACGAGTGAAAAATAAGAATCAGCATGCAAGTGTGTTTATGAGATTTACCCTGGTGACAGAATTACATTCATTTCCATTCAAATGAATCCAGTTTAACAACTTTGCCATCCCAGAACCCCCCTCAAGGCTGTGTGTGTGTGTGTGTGTGTTGGACGAGTTTTCAGAAAAAGGCGTGCCTGTATTCTTTGATTCTCAAAAGCAATTATCTATCCACCCTATCCACCCCCTTGCAGCGGTTATTAAAGGTAGAGGAGGTTCGGAGGTCATTCTGTTTGTATTTAAAGAGTACTCTGGTGTTCATAGGCAGTACATGTCAGTCCTTTACTGTATAAATTAACAACCACAACACGACTAAATTCAGACAACTTAACTGAAAGGCACTACACTGCTGGTTAGAGCAGAAACGCCATTTGGAATGCTCAATGAACAGGTTTTACAGCTCCAAGACATGATTAGGAGAATACAAAAACCACCCAGGGGAAGCAGTGTGCTTCCCCATCCAACGCTGACCAAACCCAGGCATGTGCCTACACCTGTTCTCCTTAAACCCCTTCAAATCAACAGACAACCAGCTTTGAAGTCGAATTACCCTACCGGCATGATTATTACTACATTGCTAACTCTATTAACCCTCTACACCTTTCCAGGAGACTCGAACGTCACCTTACTGTATAGTAAAAGGATAAGCAACAAAACAGCTGTATTTGAAATATGGGCAACTAAACAGAAGAACCCTGCTGAGGCTGGATTCTTGACGTCAAATGCTCATTCTTTTGCGTTTGCTATCCTGTGTGCCTTTATCAGCAGTTTAAAGAAATCCGCACCTGGTCGTGGACGATGCCAGGGGAGATGCCTGCCAGATGCTTTCAGGCTCAGCAGGAAGGTCAGGGGTCAGACATGACTGCACCCCCTCGCAGCAGAGCAGGCTAGCACACAATGGAAACGCAGGGGAACTGGTGCAGAACCAGCTATGTGAGACGTATCAGAGCGCTTACAATCTGCAAAGCAAAACCAGGGCAACGAACAGAAAACAATCATTACTTAAAATAGATTCAAAAGCCAACATGGAGTGAAGCCAAACAAAGACACATTCTGGAACTGTCCAGCCCACACAGAACTGCAGTGTAATGTTATACAGTTCCTGTGATACCGATAATGAAACAAACGCTGTTAAAAAAAATGTTCACTGAAACAAAAACAAAAAAAGTATAATTGGGCTGATACTTGTCATTTCTTGGAGAACTGCATTGTAGCATAAAGTGACAAGTAATTAGTAGAATAGCTTGAATATAAAAGCAACACCGCATTACCCAGCCTGCATCACCCCTCTCCCCAACACTGCCCTAGACAAAGTGGGCAAGCAAATCTATTTCTTTAGCTGAACATAATTGACTTGCCAGAGTGGCCACACAGGTCTGTTGTTCTTGGAAGAAAATGCTTTAGCTGTGCAGAGCTTGTACTTGGTTTTACAGCCCTGTCCTCATGTCAAAGAGGTCAAGGTCTTCATCACCAAGGTCTCACAAACTGCACTTCTATTAACAGGGATGCTCTGCAGCTCTTGCTGTGGGCGCAGTGGTGGTCACAAAGCTGCCAACAGTTTCCTTAGAAACTCAACATCGACAACAACAGGAGTGTTGCCACCATGTGCTTCGTGTAGCGGTGCCCAGACTTACACCAGTGCTTCCTGGCTTTAAACACACTGCAAGCAACCAGCTTGTGCATGTGTGGCTATCTGAGAACAACTGTGTGGAGCAGAGCCAGGACAGAGTACAGCAGGAGAGGGGAGGGCAGAGTGGGGGAGGGCAGAGCACAGCAGAGCAGGGGAGGGCAGGGCAGAGGGGGAGGGCAGGGTAGGGCAGAGCACAGCAGAGCAGGGGAGGGGAGGGCAGAGCACAGCAGAGCAGGGCACAGCAGGGGAGGGGATGGCAGAGTTCTGCTTTTGAGCGAGTGGGTGTACAAGCGTTACTAAACAATGGGCCAGATTTCTCTTTTTTGCAAAAGTGAAACCTGAACCATTTGGAAAAGCAGAATGTTACAAAAACTAGTAACATGAAACTCAGAAGGTTTATTTTTATTTTTTTTTGGGGGGGGGGGGGGGGGGCTTTACTTTACAGTAAAGACCCTGATGAATCTCACGCACTGCTGTATATCAATACCATCCCGCTCCACACAAAGCTGAAGGGACTTGTATTCATTAGAATAGCTGCTGCTGTTCTCTCCAGGATTTGATTGGCATTGAGGATTACCTTGACTCGTAAAGACGGGACGTTCTGCCACGTCAGAAGCACACAGATTGACGAGCTCAGCATCGCTTGCTAATTTGTGCTGCTGCTGATAATGTTGGAGGATCATGCTGTACAGGAAGTGGTTTTATCAATGGATCTGTACCTGCGCAGACCACAAGCATTGAACACTTACACTAAATAACTAGTCTTCCATTACCAAAAAAATAAATAAAAAGCACAGTCTAGCCCCGACTGCAGTTTGTCTTGTGATCAGGCACTGCATGGAACAGAACAAGAGGCAAAGCAAGACTGAGATTGCTTTTAACTTCTGAAGAGTAGCAACCAAAAAATAATAAATCAAAGGCTATTAAACACATAGAGAAATGGATTCTTGACTTAAGAAATACCGTTCAAATTACTTCAAAAAGGAGAGGAGCCTACAACACAGAGAAAGAGCGGTAGAAAGAGAATCCGCTAAGCAGGACAAATCCACGATGGGTCACGGAGGTTACTTTATCTTTATTTGCAAAAAGCCACAAACTCAGGAAGTAACAACTGAGAGCAGAACCATAGCAACGGACTGAGAGAGAGTCCCCTCCCCACCACGAGCACTCAAACACAGCAGCGCCAACACTGTGAAGGGGAGGAGTGGGGTGGGGTGAAGATGGGGGCGACACTGCCAGCGGGCACAGGAACTCTCAATTAGTCTATCAAGTCAATGGGTTAAATATATTATAGATATCAAAATACAAAGATATATATATATATATATATATATATATATATATATATATTCGTTCACACACGTATTTATATATACAAGTCATTGCATTTCTGAGAACTGAAACTCCCATTAGCATCATAGCTTTTTTTTATCAAATTGAACCGGATTTGTCAAGGTATTTATGTCAACATGCAGTTATGCAGTTAGCACGACTGTGTGCCATAAAAATAACCCTCAGGAGGGGAATTTAAAAGAGGCAAAGGGGCCACGAGGGGGGTTGTTACTAGTTGTAACATTAACAGATAGATTTTCCTTTTTACCAAAAAAAAATAATAATAATGATGCGCGCTGGATTTGGTTTTAACCACCAAAAGATCCTTAAACACCTGAAAATGTGTAGATTAAAGAGAACAGCAGGCAGCAGTTGTAAATGTCATTTAATTTGCGTAAGATCTACATTTGACAGGTAAAGCAATTAATGCTGCTCTCCTACATCTCCATACATTTAAACAGTGACCCAATATTAGCACCAGACCGACGAGAGAAAGCGTAATCACACAGGTTATTAATAGCAGCTGCACTACGAAGCTGAGACTAATCCTTCAGAATCTAGAGCGTCTGTGGGCGACACTCTCGTACATTCCTGGAGCACTAGCTGTGTCTGTTGACTCTTCACAAATCACCACAAAACTACAAAGGGATATAAGCAGTCATTCAAGGAATCTATTAGGTTGACCCCCTTTACTTTAAATGCAATGTATTTCTGACGGTGCCCGGCTTGCAAGCTTTTTTTTTTTTTTTTTTTTTTTATTTCTAAAAAGAAAATCCAGCAGCAGTTTTTTTTATTAAAAGAAAAAAAAAAACATGGAAAGGTTTTTAATGTGTAATAGTATGCAAACCCAGCCAGCATCAGCTGCTGAACACACTGTATAAAATGAAGACATTAACCTCCGCTGATATGAAAAGGAAGCGCCCTTCAGCAAGGCTAGTGGTGACACACATCCACCAGCACGGTATGGGTTAACACTGTGCTTCTACAGGACTGCCCTGCACTGAGGAGAGACAAACTCCAACAGCTTTAGTTAGCAACACCCACGGCAGCCTTGAGCTACCACAATGGTATCTAGTTCAATAATCTACACACCGTAACCCCTTGAGGTGCACAAGGAACCGCGACTTGCTGTTCAAACGGTTTCTTCTTAAAATCCATCCGTGAGACTCGAGTATCACCAGGAGGAGATTGACCATGTGGATTGGCAGACCCAACCTCTCAGGACATTTTTAAACCCGGTTTCATTGCAAAAATAAATAAATAAACAGTTAGTGTCACTTATTTGTGGGACACATATCCCTTGTACCTTAAAGGGTTAATAGATGACATCAATCTGTACCCTGGAGCGACTGCATGGTTTTTTTATTTTTATTTAAATCATAAAAATAATACTAACACTGAGTTGAAACCCATTTTGTTTTTTTAAACCAGTATAAATGCAGCTCAGTACCCAGCCCCCGCCCCTCTGAGAAGCGTCCGATACCAAACCGCCCGCAGCTGTCGGCAGCCAGGCCTGCAGTGCTGTTTGAAACTGGAAGCCTCGCTGTGGTGCTTCATGTGTTACCAAAAGCTGTGCTTTAAAGCCAGCTGCCTCGTGAGCTATTTGAGGGGAAATTATATATATATACATATATATACATATATACACTTTTTTTTTTTTCAATTAAGACGATATACTTTTGGATTGCTGTAGAAGTTGACCCCAGTTTTCATTCAAATGCATATGTTTTACACAAACAGCACACTGTGGTGGATCTCTGGTGTCTAACTGAAGGCTACACTGAGAGTAAGAGCACAGATTGCACTGTGGAAGCACTCTTCCATCGTGCAATGAGAACAGAGATAGTAAAAGGGGATCCTGGCAGAGAGCAAACGGTGCTTTTGTTGTATCCTTTCTTCCACAGCTACAAACTGCAAAATCAGATCCACTGTCTATCTGTAAAGGGAGCTGGGCATTCCGTGCAGAGACTGTGATAGTTTGTGATGTTATCCGTGGCATGGAAGAGGGGCTGCTGTTTAATTGCATAACAAGTCCCGACAGCACCAGTTCTGCAGTGCTGACGGTCCACAGTGTGTAACGCTCCCTTTCTCAAAGCCTGCCATGAAAACCAAGTGCCACCTTAGCAGCCAAAACACTGAAAACCATGCACCTGGACTCGGATTCAAATGAGAAAGAAAACATTTCAAAAGGGCTATTTTAATAAGATTTGTTACAGTTTTACAGAATTGTGTTTTTTTTTTTATTAAAAGTTAGCATAGCAAATAGAACAAAAAAAAACAAAAAAACATGAATTTATAATTTAATTACACAAGCCCTGAAAAAGAGTTTTGAATGTAAAGACAAGCAGCCAATCTTCATTTAAAAAAAAAAAAAAAAAAACACCTCACACCTTCCCGCAAATGACACCCCCCTGTAAAATGAATACAATGAGAACACTTGGCCTTTTTTTTTGGGGGGGGGGGGGGGGGGGGGGGGGAGGGAATGAACATCGGATAATCCCCCGTCCTCTCTGTCTGCTGCTGCGCCTCACCCAACACAAGCGTGGATTTCTAAATGCACTCAACCTCAGCCGCTCCTTCGGTGGATGAGTCACTTTACTCAACTAGTCATGCACGCAGCTGTGTTAGCATCGAGAAGATAAGGAACTGCAACTCTACTGCTTGCAAAAAAGCGACGAGGTCTGCGTGCCAAGCAGTCCTGTGCTCAGAGCTCTCGATAACCACACGCACAGCTGCAGCGTTTTAGGAGCGTTTTTAAATATCACGCCAGGTTTCCAATCATTTTGAGATGTTTTGCGTTTAATTCCAATCGTGGCTCTTGGCCAGGCATCAGCAGTGTGTACCAAAAGCAACGGCTCTTCCGTATCATTCACAAACAAACCCGGGAGGTCTGTCGAGCTGTGTATTTGTACTTCACTCATTAATACTTGCTGTAATAAGCCGTAAGAGAAATGTCCTGGACTGTTTAATTTTTTTTTTCTTTTTTTAAATGACAACGGTTCATTAAACATACAATCAAAAGGTTCATATAAAATGAATCACAGAGAGAGAGAGACCGCATTGTTTCCAACAATATTGTTTCAAGTTTACTAATTGAATTCGGCCTGAACAACATGTTTTTTTCCTCTGGTTGTATGGAGATAACAAGCAAATCTACAATAGTTTTTTTTTTTTAAAGAAACACATGTCTGAAAATTGAAATAATAATAATAATAATGATAATAAAAGCGTGATCAGAATGCCCCTCCCCGACTCCCCAAGAAATAAAACAAAAAATAAATCACTTCATTATACAATAAAAGGAAAACAGGAAGGGAAAGAAAAATAGCAATAACCTCTTTAGTCAAAATAGTCTTAGGGAATGTTACTGGAGTAACACGAACTAATAAAAAGATCGCCCCGTCACTCCAGAGCGAAGCAAAACTAAACCCAGCCGTATCATCACTCCACTGGCTCTTATATTTTTTATGATTAGTCAAAAAAAAGGGGGGTAGGTGTATGTGGGGGTAATCATTATAATAATCCAAAAGAAAAAAAAAACCGATAATCACACTTCTCTTTATCATATATTCTTCTGAGAAGTCGTATATTACTTGTTAATTGCTTCTTTCGTGTATGTTTTGTCGTTGCTGCTTGTTGTAAAGCAGTCCTCGCCCGCCCATTAAGATTTGTAATTGGAGGTCAGCCAGGTGAGTCCTTCGTACAGTCCGTCCCCCGTGGTCGCGCAGGACGGCTGCACGTACCAGTTTCTATCGCGGATGCGGGTCAAGCCCAGTTTCTCTTGGATTTCGTGCGGTTTCATCGCGTCGGGTAGGTCTTGCTTATTGGCAAAAATCAAAATGATGGCGTCCCTCATCTCTCGGTCGTTGATAATGCGGTGCAGCTCTTGCCTGGCCTCGTCTATCCGGTCTCTGTCGGCGCAGTCCACCACGAAGATTAACCCCTGGGTGCCCGTGTAATAGTGCCTCCACAGCGGCCGGATCTTATCCTGCCCCCCGACATCCCACACGTTGAATTTCACGTTCTTGTAAGTGACAGTCTCCACGTTGAAGCCCACGGTGGGGATGGTTGTGACGGACTGGCCCAGTTTCAGCTTGTATAAAATGGTGGTCTTGCCCGCTGCGTCAAGTCCAAGCATCAATATCCGCATTTCCTTGTTTCCGAAAATCTTTGACAGCATTTTCCCCATCTTGTAAACAGTGCATAAATATCCAATTCTTTAGGAAACGGGGCGGGTGTCAGAGGCTCTTTGTATAACCCGTTTCTGTAATGAAGACGTGTTAAGTCTTGTGTTCAATTGAATGTAATTGTAACAGTCCACTTGACTTGCTCCAATATCAGCAAGTAACGCATTGATCGATATCCGGTAAATAATTGATGAAACAAAATATCTTCTCTGAGTAACAAAAGTTGTAAGCCGAAGCGTTCTGGGATACACAGTAACACACAAAAATAAAATCAAACCCAAGTGGAAACGACCAGACGGAATTCAAACAGCAGAGTTCTCTTCTCCTACCGGTCACTTCTTAGTTGAAATCATACAAAAAAAAAATAGTTTAATAAAGCAATCCGGGCCGCCAACACACAAACAAAAGTTGTTCTCCGACTAAAGCGAGTGGAGTCCGGCTGATTTTAAACAGACTTCGACGCCGTGATCCGAATCGCTTGATGGGATCCAATCCTGCTGTCTTGCCCACTTCTTATTAAAAATCACACTGTTTGGGAGGGTGTAGATTTCAAATGCAGACGCGAGGTATCCCGGTAATACCGCGCGATGTGAACTTTGCTTTTCGGTTTCTTTCAAACGGGTTGTTGTCCTGTTTAGCTGCTGTGCTTAACTAGGCCCTTTCTGCCAGGGTAAAGGGTCCCTTCCGTATCCCGTTACCTAAAAACAGAGACTTTGATTGAGTTCACAGGAAACACCCCGGCTTCCGAGCAGGCCCTCTGAAAGCCTGCGCTGTTTCCCTGCGGTGTTTCTCCGCGCACAGCTCTCCTCGACCGGCTGTTTTTTCCCCCAATTCGTGCTGGGCAGCGCCGTGGCGTGCGTGCGTGCCTCGTTGTTTCGTATTTTCACCCACACTTGTTTCTCGGAGACGGAATGGCTCCTCTCTCGGTAACTCCAGAGGTCATTGATTCACGGAGACTCGGCTTCCTCGCTTCTTCTCTCTAGAGACGGTTTGATAAGGGGGGGGGGGGGAGGTAGTCAGTGAGGGGGGGTGGAAAGAGACACAGGAACTTCTTTACATGCACCCGTCTCTATTCCGTATAGTTTAAACAGCAGCAGCACCGAAGCGGACTCGGCATTTGCTCCAGCCGCGTCCCCGTTCAGGTCCGACAGTGAATTTGTGTGCGTTGTTGTTGTTGTTGTTTTTTTGTTACTGTACCTGCACAGCGGCCCCCCGTTCCCCGGATTGATCCGCCCGTTCGCGCCTCTCTCTTACTCAGCGGCTTTCTGCTACGATCAGCCGGAAAAGGTGCGGACCGGGAGTAGCAGACACTTCCTTCCTTCTCTCTCTCTCTCTGGCTGTCTTTCTCACACTCGCACACCTCGCTTTGCACCATTGGGCAGGCTCGGTGGAACCACGGGACACAAAGCGCAGAGGGGGTGTTGAGAAACAGCCGCCATTCGGGCTCCACCCAGGCGGCGGCTCTGCAAACCGCAGAGCGACGGGAGCCAAGATGGCGGACACGCACACACAGCTTCATCGCAACCTTTCCACGTCAGAGCGGGTGCGGCGCAAAGGGGAGGAGCCGGAGACCCGGGGGGACACGTCATCAGACGTGAAGAGGTGGTGCGTTATGACGTCGCCCCCTCTCAGTGGGCGCTGTGAAGGATTTCAAATAATGCAGGGCTTGCAAACCTCCCAGGTGACTGTCAGCGCGACTCGCCACTCAGAAAGCGGGACCGTGTCAAAAGAGCAAGACAGGACCCCGCCTTCCTGCTTTATTAACAGATCCCGCACATAAATAGTTCTCGCATGTGACAGCGCTACAGGAAGTGCAAAGTCTCTCTCTCTCTCTCTCTCTCTCTCTCTCTCTCTCTCTCTCTCTCTCTCTCTCTCTCTCTCTCTCGTCAGGTTGATATTTTTAGTACAGATCTTGTGTAATTTTATATTGCATGATACAGTCCACGTTTTAGTAATCACATTGCAGTCTATTCAGAAGCTAGTGCAAATACTGACATTTTAATATATATATATATATATATATATATATATATATATATATATATATATATATATATATATATACAATCCTTCAAAAGTCCGGAAATCATAGTCGTGTAATTAAATATTCTACAGGGATGGAAATGAGACTCCCAGTGCAGTTTGATCCATTCCAGGTTTTACTACAAGCTTGATTAGCCACAGTGTAGAGATGATAACAAGCTCAGGTGTGTTTTATTATTGTCATTGTTTATAATATGGATTCCACGATTTTCAAGGTTTATATCGAAGGCAGTTTTCTGTGATTTAATAATAATAATAATAATAATAATAATAATACCATGTTGTCTTTGTGGTTTGTCTAAGTGTTGTGAGATATGTAAAAAAAAACAAAAAAACAATTATGGTGCGCAAGAAACGGCGCCATCTACTGTCTGAATATCTGCAAGTGCATGCTTCTATTGGACAGGACTGTGCAGTGCAAGGCAGGTACAGCGCGGGGTTGTTGTAGTTGAAGCTACCAGGGGTCTAGCCAGCAGTTGCAGATATTCAGGAGTGTAAGGTTACTGACCGTAACCTTTTTAATGGACTGATTTTATTAAAACGGCAGGTCAAACGTTCCAGAATGCACTGCGATGTGAGTTGACAAGCCTGAACTGTCCTACATACATGAGTCATCATATCCTGGTAGCCTCATGCAAATAAGAAACATTACCTTAAAATGAACCACACTGCACTTGTGCGCCTTCATAATCTGGATACAAAGGTGGCAAAAGCCCCTTTCCTGTGCCTATACCCTCGAGCTCTCACTTTATACCCGAGCATGGCACTCAGTCCTTACACGGGAGCGGGGTCAGCACATGATCCTGCCCATCGGAACCCCATGCCTACGTGCCCTACGTGAACTTGTGCGTGCCAGACGCCGGGGCTGTGGCCTCGACAATAACAAACGACGTCACGGCGTGAGACGGAGAAGAAGGCAGGCAGAGGCGAATCGGCAAAGGAACCGAGATGAAGACACGCAAAATAAAATGGAGAGGAAATGTATCTATGTAAAATACACGCAGAATCTGAAGAACCTCGTGAGGAACGCGGAGGGGGAGGACAGCTCGGCGCAGACCGAGAGGTGAGCGGGACACCAGCTCGGGTTTTTGCAACACGTTTGCTCGGGCAGCCTCGGGTTTGTTTTGGTCGATAAGGAGGTGTGTCTCCTCGCCTTCTAACTACGAAAAGAAAAGTGGCCAGCGCTTTGTAAACAAACACGCCCTTTTTATTTCATAAAAAACATATCAAACAACAGTCGTGACAATAATATTATTACAAGGCAAGATACAGTAACGCAGCTTAGTTTAGGTGGCATTAATAATGTATACGCCGTTTCTTTTGTGTGTCCTGTCTGCGTTGTTGACAGCGTATCATATCAGCGCCTCTTTCTACTGTTTGAATTGTATTACAATTATATTAACAGTGTTTGTGTGATTCAAGATGAGCGTTGTGTCACATCTGTTCAGTGCCTTCAAGAATAGTCGATGAGTTGCGTGTGTGAAATATGCAACTCGTGTCTCTACTTGATATGCTGAATTTAAAGATTATAAAAAAACAAAACAAAAAACAAAAAGATTTGCTAGAATTGTTATTTTTTAAAAACACAATGTAACGTGTATGTATTTATGTGTGCATGTGTATCACATTTTGATAATTATTTTGTGTTTTTCAACGATAAACACAGTAAAATGTAAATTGCACCAGTTGGACTGGCCGCTTAATTGCAGAGGCTGGCAGTTAATCGGCCAGTATAGGCTATTGAAAGGAATTTGACTTGGCAAAGGTCCTAGAGACTGGGAACGAAGTGGGCGCGTCAGTTGAATGATATGACATCACAATACAGTGCTTTTTCACAGCACTGACACACCTGTCTGTAAGCGATGGTGCTGTGGTACAGTCTGACACCTCTCATGTCAGATTTATAATAGCAATCGTGACAGTGGTAAGTTGCTGCTAGCCTAGCTGCCGATCACACACAGCAGGACTGTTGATTTTATTGTGCAGTGCATGGCTTTCAGTTTTCTGTCATGTGTTATTATTTGTGTTTTGTTTGCTTATCAGGCCGAAGACCTTGTTTGAAGAGATCCGTGCCTCGGTCAGGCACTCTGATGAGCAGGACCGGTCCTTCTGGAGGCCTGTCCTTCCCTGGGGCGGCGTTTACACCATCAAGGCGGGGCGCAAAGCCATCTCCTGCACCCCGCTGTACGTGAAAATCAACCTGAACAACACCTGCACCATCGACGGCTTCCTGATGCTGCTCTACGTGATTCTGAGGGAGAACGAGACCTTCCCACGGGAGGTGTCCGTTTACCTGGGCAAGGAGTTCATCGAGCACTTCCTGTTCCTAATGGACTCCTACAACTACACCACGGTCAAGCTGCTCTGGATCTGGGACAAGATGGACAAGCGGCAGTACAGGTCGCAGATTCACAGGGCAGCGCTGGAGATCGACCTGTTCGGGAACGAGCACGAGAACTTCACCAAGAACCTGGAGAACCTGATGGCCACCCTGCAGGAGAGCTTCTGCACCAGCTGGGACTGCCCCGCGCGCCTCCAGGAGAGCCTGCAGTGGACCATCAACATCAAGTAAAGCAAACAGTTACTGATCGTGCGCCAGAGGGAAAAGGCTGCTGTGGTTTTGAAAACCCTTTTTTAAAGGAAGCACTTTTATAAGTGCTTCTGCCTTATCAGAGTTGCAAGGAACAAAATCGATTCTTGAATGCTTTTAGTTATTTTTTTGTGTTTGCATAAATAATAATATTAATAATAACGATGCAAAGAATTGCAGTTAAAGATAAATAACATTACTGGCTTATAAGCATTTGTCACAGTTGGTGATGCCTTGTTTGCAACTAGGCTCCTGCTAAATCTGCTGTGAAGTGATTGCTCTTCTCATCACTGCGTGAATAATTCACAGCGGAGTCTGTGGGTTTACTTTGAGGAGTTAACAGAGCTATAGGAGAGCTGGTTATGTGTTTATAATACACTGGTTTACAAGCCACCTGGGACTCTAACCCTAAAAGAGAATTCAAACTGTTAAACCTAAACCTTTAACGCTGTGGTCCAGATTTAGGCATTCCACATTTCCAAATATTTTATTTACTCAGACGGAAGTAGACTAAACCTTTTGCATTGCGCCAGATTCTGAAGGAAGCAAGCCCAGGGAACAGCTCCCACGATGGAACAGTAAAGCTAACGTTATGTAATTAAAAACTACGTTTCTAAAACTGTGCTCCCTGTTCGGTAAAGCAGTGCGTAATCTAATAAAATAAACTGGGGGAGAAACAGCAGAGCAGATTCGCTGACTGGATTCAGTGGCTGCTGCAGTAGCACTGAGTTGATTTGAAACGTTTAGTGAACGACAAACGGTACGTGGTGGTAAACGGAACAGAAGCGTCCACCTGTGTAAATGTGACACCCCTGGTTTGATCCACGCACCACAAGCTGTTTCACACCCCTGTCGTCTGCATGTGCTGTTAATGGTGCTTTCTCTGCACACCGCCTGCTTGCCCTTGAAGCAAACACCGCGAACCTCACAGATTGCTCATTGCACTAAAATAAAGCACAGCTGCTGAGTGTTGAGCTCCGTGACTCTTGAAGGAAAGACAGACTGCTCCTTCTCATTTCCTTGGAATTTCACACGTTCGATTGCACAGGGTTAACACATCTCCAGAAGATTTTAGTATCAAATTCAACTTTCATTCGTTCTTCGCTTTCTATACCTCGAAGGGGTGATAACCAAGCCTTTAACTACATCATTCTCACAGGACCCTGGCTGTTTGTCATATATATATATATATATATATTTTAAGTCTTAGCCACACACTGTTGGCTCATTTCACAGACCCTGCTTAGCGCTAATTATCTGCGTCTGTGAAACCAGCCTATAAGCTCATTTCCAGTGTTATCAGAAACAGGACCCCAGCAACCGTAAACCTTGCACTCGCATTCTGTGCTGAAACCTGTTGCTGTGGTCAGACGAAATTACCTGTAACACAGGAAGTGAACTTGAAACATCGTGGCAGAACTTTTCATAAACATGCAGCAACATGGAAACGCTTTCTAGCAGGTGTGCAGAAGAGATGAAACCGTCCGGAAACAGCTGAAACCTTCAAACAGTTGAATTCCCCTGTGACAGGGGGACAGGGGATGCGTACGTGCTTCTGTGTGTCACACTGCTAGCTGTGTCTTGAGAACTAGACCCACTGCTCCAGTAAGGGTACACCGTCGCTACTTGAGAATATTACACAGTGTCTACAGTATATTTGCTCCCTGATATATTCTAGTACATTTAGGAACAGCACCCAAAACGTTATTTTAGAACGAAGGTAAAATGTTCTGTTGCAATAGTAAAGCCAGGAATAGCTCAGACTGCTATGCAGTGAGAGACTTATTTCCATACATGGCAGGGCAATAATTCTGCACAGAAGGGCAATGGTAAGACAGCGGTATAAGGCTTCACAGCGGTAACATTTTTGTATTTTGACATATCGGCAGTATGAACAATTCCTACCTGGTTACCCATTGCAGAACTGCAGAGCCATCGGGGTCTGCGTGCTGCTGTGTTAGGAACTGTGTGATGTTCGTTCTGATTTGAGGTGTCGCGTCTGCGGGTCATACTGTGGTTCATTTGTTTTCATTAGGACTGTATTACAGTGGAATTGAAAACGTCTCTGTTAAGGTAAAGCTTTATAAGGTACAGTAGGGCTCTTGACACATAAAGCACGACTGTGTGATAGTGACTGTGTACCTTCTCTTGTTTTCAGCCCTCCGCACGGAATGCCCCATGGTGACCTGATTCAGTCTGCAGTGGATGAATTCTTCTGCCCGAAAATAGTGCTGTGCAAGGAAATGGGGTAGGGTGATCTAAACAAATAAAGCCGGCCCCTTCGATTGGGTGCAGCGTTACCGTGGCTGAGTGTGCTTAACCCTTCCAGTGGTGTTTGGGGTCTGTTTTAATGATCTAAACCTGGGGGTTTCTCTACGTGGGTGTGTTGTATTTCCCCAGTTATTACCATTAATACATACCATTCAAAAAAAATACACGGACGGGAGTTTCAATCGGGCTTCTACATTTTAGGCGGACGTTGCTAAGATCTGCCACAATGTAGATAATTAAAACAGACCTCCGCTTGTGTTTCCAAAGCAGGTTCGTATCAGAGCCCTCAGATTTTCGCTCTATGCAAACTAGCCGATGTTATTTGTTTTGGTTTCACACAGTACACGTAGCGAATTGAAATTGAACCTCTTCTGGCTCTGAGTTACTGTATAAGCTGAACGTTTCTTTAAGAAGATGTAGACCGCGCGCAGACTGGCTGCTTCGCGCCATTCCACTTTATGCAAGTGACTGCTGTAGCCAAAATGCTAAAATGAGCACAGGCAGATTCCCTGGCATTGCCTTTTCAGTTTAGTAACTTCATGGAATGAAGTTTGTTTTGTGTGGACGTGCTGGTCTCTGTGTCTGTAGCCAGCTCGAGTTACACAGATCCTACCCCAGGACTCAATCCCGTGTGCTTTAGGTATGCTCTCAGGGCCGGTGCTAGGATTTGCTGGGCCCTGGTGCAAGACTGTTTATCTGTGTCCACTTCACAATCTGTGGGCTGTGATCTGCGAATTTCAGTTTTGATTGACAGTCCATTAGACGGCACCTCTATATTTTTTACGTCTAGTCATTAAAGTGGGCTCAGAAAAAAATAAAATAAAATCATTGAGTCGGTGCTGGGCCCCCCAGATTATGGGCCCGGGAGCAGTGCACCCCTTGAACTCCCCCTGACACCAGCCCTGTATCCTCTTCCATCTCAAATGGAGGAAATGACCCAATTCTGTGCATTATCTGCTGTATGCTGTGAATGCAGGGCAGTTTACATTGGCCGGTCTTTCTACACCTATGTCAAAGATACCCTGCTAAGGAAACCAATGCACAAACGATGCCCTGAAATAAACAACACCCAATCTATTGTACAGAAGTATTTTCTCTGGTTTATTGTGGTACTGAGATTTTTTTCTTTACTCCTGAGAGATTTCTTTAAATTTTGTTTTACTGTAATATGGAACGGATTCTACTGTTTGTGTTCCAGCTATAGTCAAATGAAGGATTATTTGAGTATTCATGTTTAACCCTTTCATGCATGAGGTCCTCATGCATTCGCTGTCCTCTCATCCTGCAGGTGTGACGGACAGCGGGAACTCTCTCAGAGGATATTCTGCCACGGCCCCCCTCCGTTCGTCATTTTAAACATGCAGCTGTGGAAGTCCGAGGAGCTGGCCTACATCCCTTATTACCTGGCTTTATCAGACCGCAGGTGAGTGCGCGGCCGCAGCCTGGGAATGCACAACACACACAGCAAGAGGTGAGCCGCTAATCCAGGGGTGTCTAATCCCAGTCCCAGAGAGCATCTCCACTCCGGGTTTAACAGATAAAATGACAGGGTCTTCCAGGTCTGGGTGGAGGTTTCATTGGTTAAATTGAAACAATTCAGAACGGAGTTGAAACAAAGACCAGGAGTGGAAGAGCCAGCTGTGGCCAGCCCTGAGCTGATGCGTCATCGGCTTGTTTGTGTACAGCAAGCGCGTAGTTTGAGCGGGTTTGTTTTAGAGGAATGTTACATCTGCCGTTAAAAAAAAAAACAAAAAAAAAACATAAGCAAAAACCTGTGGTGATCTTCTGAGAATGTTACGCTAGTATGTGCATGTTTTTGGTTATATGGGGCTCGCTTCTCAAAGACATCTAATCCAAATTGTCAATCGCGTAATTTTTTTTTCAGACAGTAGAAACGCACCCGATAAAGTATATAGCAAATCAGAAATAAACCACCCAGACATTGAATTGAAGGGCTTGGGGTTAGTCTAAAATTGTTAATCATTTGTTTTATAAACGCAAATGACTTTTTTCAAATTTCTTTCTATCAAACCAAAACCGTGCTGCTTCTTATTGATTTACTTGGCAGGCGCCTTCATCCAAGACGATTTGAAGTAAATGGCTTTGAGCATTCAGGCCGTGGTTGTTCCGGACAGTCGTATCAGCAATGCTGTACTGTACATGAGAGGAAATGCCCACTGCGCTTGTTTTATGATCTTGTTTATTGTCCCGTATACTCTCAGTGATCACTGAAGGCGTGTTTTCCCTTCGGGGCTGTCCCCGAGCTAGCCGGAGCTAGGTGGGATTTCTGTAGAGAGGCCCGTGCAGTAAATAAAGCATTTCTTTCAGCGCTGTTTGTGCTTGTCGGTTGCTGCAGGTATTTACTGGAGGGCGCCACACTCTTTAACAAAGAGGAGCACCATTACTCCGCAGCGTTCCAGATCGACGGGTGCTGGATGCACTACGACGGGCTTCGAAGCAACAATCTGGTTCTACTGAATAAACCCCCCGAGCTGCTGCTCCTGTCCTCGCTGGTCTACATCCGAGCGACGGAGAAGTGACTCTGACCTGGAGGAGGGGGAGGACGACGGTGCTGCAGGAAAAAGGGAACAGCTTTGCAGAAACTCCAAGAAAAAGAAAGTGTCTCCCAGTCTTCAAAATTATAAAACGGCTATCTTTCGCGTGCTTGGAATCCAAGAATTTATGTACGGACTATAATAGTCCTTAATACAGGTGATAACGGTGCTTTATGCTTTAACTTTCTGCATTCAGGATGATTTGAGGAGGAGATACCGCAGGATATAAAACATAAACTCACTCTTGTGTTATCCACTAGTCTGGAAACACACAGGTGTGAAGATCAAGGTGGTTTTGGAGACTCTTTACAAACTTTAAAGCTTTACAGAAAATCATGTCCTTAACTTCATCATCTGGTCTGCTTGAATAAAGTACGTTTCATTCTGAAATACAGAACAGAGTTTGGCTGAATAGTACATCTTTAAATTACTGTTCATTTCAGCCATTCCTTTTTGAGCTTTAATTCAATATCAGTGGTATTTTACTAAAGTCCTTAATTATTATACTCTTCATGTTCTTAGCAATAAACCAGCATACTTAATGGTTTTTTTTCTGGAGGTTTGTTTAGCCAGCTCAGAGCCAGTCTGGAGGCAGCAGGCGTGACGTCAGCCATACAGGTGAGTTGCTCAGATAAACCCGTCTGCCTAACTGTAGTCCTTTGGATGGATTGGCATCCTTCTACAGTGCGGCTCTTCACACGCAGAAGCAGGTAAAAGACGGCATGCTCGTGGCTCCATTCTGCTAGCAGTTTCAGTAGCACAGTCTCGTAACAATGGGTTATAAAGAGCGGGTGCTGACCTGCTCTGAGCCATCTCTTGAAGTTAGAACAGTGTGTGCTCTGAGCTGTGTACATACAAGCCATGAAAACAGCGTGTGCTCTGAGCTGTGTACATACACACCATGAAAACAGCGTCTGCTCTGAGCTGTATACATACATACATCAATGTACGCACTAAAACTAGTTTGGATTTCTAAATGAAATTTACAATGCTAAACCAGACAATGTCTAGGCAAGTTAGTAATCTGTTAAATATAGCTGTTTGTGAACAAATAAAATAAAAACTAAATGGTGGGTATTGTGGAATCTTGTTTTGCGTTGGTATTTCCAAATGTATCCATGCGATGCTGGGAGGGGAGGGAGTTCAGGATAAAAGCCACTGGGCTCTTTTCCTGGTTCCATCATGTACGTCTCCCATCTCTCCCATGCAAACTTCACACTAACAGATGCCGTAAACGCGTGTCACGCCTGGCGATTCATATTTCAGCAATGAAAAAAATGAGAACAAAAAAAACGACACTTTGAAAGTAAACTATGCAGTTATTCATATATTTATTTTGTAAAAAGTATTTTTGTACACAAATACTGTCTGTAATAAAATACTTGTTTGAATTACATATGATTGTATGCAATAATTTGTGGCTTTGTGGTGTAATGTTTAAATACAACTGCATTCACTTCCTTACAGAGAAAACGCCATGCAGCCCCCAGATCTGTTTTACACTCACAGGAGCGGTGATAATATATGCCTGCCAATTGCTGCTTGTTACAATGAGTCGACCATCCAAAGCCAAGCAATAAAACAATCCAGTGTCAAATTGGCTCAAGGATCGGTGTCCTTAAGTTAACCCAGGGCTTTCCTTCTCTCGTTTTGGATGTGGGCTTTCAGTATACACTGTACAGTCTGTATTTTCTGCTTTCAGTATACACTGTACAGTCTGTATTTTCTGCTTTCAGTATACACTGTACAGTCTGTATTTTCTGCTTTCAGTATACACTGTACAGTCTGTATTTTCTGCTTTCAGTATACACTGTGCAGTCTATTTTCTGCTTTCAGTATACACTGTGCAGTCTGTATTTTCTGCTTTCAGTATACACTGTACAGTCTGTATTTTCTGCTTTCAGTATACACTGTACAGTCTGTATTTTCTGCTTTCAGTATACACTGTACAGTCTGTATTTTCTGCTTTCAGTATACACTGTACAGTCTGTATTTTCTGCTTTCAGTATACACTGTACAGTCTGTATTTTCTGCTTTCAGTATACACTGTACAGTCTGTATTTTCTGCTTTCAGTATACACTGTACAGTCTGTATTTTCTGCTTTCAGTATACACTGTACAGTCTGTATTTTCTGCTTTCAGTATACACTGTACAGTCTGTATTTTCTGCTTAGTTCCAGCCAGAGAGGGATGTTCTTTTAAAGAATGGGAAAAATAACATTCCAGTAAGTCTGTACACAGCAAGTTAGATTTGTAAGCATTTTTAAGACCAAGCACAGATACACCAGTTGTCTCTAGCATGTATGTAGTTATTATTATTATTATTATTATTATTTATTTCTTAGCAGACGCCCTTAGCCAGGGCGACTTACAATTGTTACAAGATATCACATTATACATTATTTCACATTATACAGATATCACATTATTTTTACATACAATTACCCATTTATACAGTTGGGTTTTTACTGGAGCAATCTAGGTAAAGTACCTTGCTCAAGGGTACAACAGCAGTGTCCCACACTGGGGATTGAACCCACAACCCTCCGGTCAAGAGTCCTAAGCCCTAACCACTACTCCACACTGCTGCCCTAGTTGGTACGGAGGTTGTAGTAAAATACCATTCTATCTAAATATTCATTTGAAGGTGTTTCTGCCTGAGCGGTCTTTGTTTTTATGTTTTATGAGTTCATTGCTTTTGCTGTATTTATGACACCTTACTATTAAGTTTAACATAGATAAGCAATGGGATTTCAATCCAATCTCAATGGCTGTTTTATGCTAAATAATATTGTTAGCACCACTTACTTTACACCTGTCCCATGCATTTAAAGAAGACGTTCTCTTTCAATGCCGTCTGTTCTTAAACAATCCGTTGGATTTTAACAGCACCACAGCACTAAAATTAAAATAATCAGATATACTTTTTTTTCCCATGCAAAACAATTACAAATATTCATTGTGTCCAAAACAGTTTTTTTTTTCCCCAGCCATTTTCAATATTCTGTACATGAAAGGGTTAAATGAATGACCTGGGATTCCTACACTCCTTTCAATATTCTGTACATGAAAGAGTTAAAAGAATGAACTGGGATTCCTACACTCCTTTCAATATTCTGTACATGATAGAGTTAAACGAATGAACTGGGATTCCTACACTCCTTTCAATATTCTGTACATGAAAGAGTTAAACGAATGAACTGGGATTCCTACACTCCTTTCAATATTCTGTACATGATAGAGTTAAACGAATGAACTGGGATTCCTACACTCCTTTCAATATTCTGTACATGAAAGAGTTAAAAGAATGACCTGGGATTCCTACACTCCTTTCCTGGGTAGGTTCTGTGTAATGCTGTTTTTTTTTTTTTTTCCCCCATACAGCTACACCACCAGTATAACTACAGCACACTCACTGCTCATGACACCAGGGGACAGCCATCATCTCCAGTGTGTAGCAGCTGTGGTTTCTTCATAAAAAAAATAATAATAATAACACAGACATGGTTGCTTGCTCACTGGAAAGGAATTCCTAGTTTGCACATCAATGGTACATACATTATCAGCCTGAAGATAAACTGGGATCCTCGCCCTGATGCTTGTACGCTGGGCTGGTTCCCCTTTTTAACCCACGGAGTACCAAATACATGGAACCCTGCCCAGTTCAGCTGAGCTTGGGCACGTAACATGAAGCCACCCTTATAAAACCTTACCGCAGTATTTTTGCATGGTACTTTTAGTTTTCCCATGCTTTTTCCATTGTTATACCAGTCGTTTACCAGAGTTTACACTGGTTGGCCATGTTTATTAATATGCTTTACCCGTACCTCGCTATTCTTTACAATGCAAGCTTATGCTTTACCATGCTTTTACTAAGCTTTACTACACTTTGCTGTGCTTTTACTATGGGAAACTTTTATGAGGGCAACAGAAGACCTATGATGTGCACAGTAACGTTCAAAAAGATACAAAATAAATCAAATAAAAACAACCACAGCAGGTACAATATTTTGTGTGTTTATTTAGGAAAAGGTCACACGTTCAATGCAATTCTGTAATAAACAGGGATTCACTTTGCATTTTTTTTTTTTTTTGTAATCACAAGAAGCATGTAAATCTAAACTCTGGACAGATGATGAAAACGTATGCAACAGTCATTTCAGATGCCAGTTGTAATGTAAACCAGAGAGTCCCGCAGGAATCAGTTCTACAGCACTGCATTATATACACACAGAGAAGCACAGTTAAAAACACTGACACAATCTCAAATGACACTCTCGACAGTATGGAGGGTATAAAGAATGCCACCCTGTTTTTGACAAAAGGTTTTTAAGAATTTGAGTTTAAAAATTAGCTTCAGTTCTTCAGAGTAAAGCACAGCGCGTAAGGCAAACTTGAAAGAATTATCATCCAGTTCTTTACATTTTTCTTTTCCACAAACTCTGAGATGAATTTTTTAAGGCAAGCATTTTGCTTTGTAACTCAGGTAGCGATGAACCTTGTTAAAAAAAACAGCTCCTGATGTAAACAGTAAAATAATATTAATAAAAACCAATAAATAAAACAAATACATAAATTAGGGAGGTGGTGTGTGAGGTGTGAAAGGTCACGGCTAAAAGGTGCATGCTTGAAAACGATCTCAACAAAAGAAAACCAAAACTGCACAGATTGTGACGTGTTAACCAGAAACTAAGAGTGGTTACCGAGATCTCCTCCTGGAGGAACACAAACAAAACACAATACAAAGTCACACACTGTACCTGGGATTCAAGCACAACACCACAAGTGTGACTCTGGTAAAGTGACTAAGTCGTGGATAGGAACTGGATGATAATTTATACCGTTTTCACACGGAGCTGGACATGACAGCGTCCGCCTTCACACTGGAAGAATATCGGGGAGAGAGAGTTCACCCGACTGCTGGATTGAACAGCTCTACCTTAGAGGTAGCTCCGATCCCGAATTAAAAAGGGAGAACAACGTTCAATTGTTATTATTTTTTTTAAATCCCCAAACTGTTTGTGCAGCGAGTACAGAGCAATAAAGGTCCTGTGAAACAATATTGCAAAGGCCTGTTCCTTACTCCCTCCACAACCATCTACATTGGGTTTCGTTCTCCTGAACGCCGGATTAGCACTCCAGCAGTAAAAGAGCCTCGAGTGTGAAAACGCTGTTGGTTAACGTGACATCAGTATGTATCGGCGTTTTCAGTGTAAAACTGGTTGCAAATTCTACTTAAACAGTCCTCCGTGATGTAGTTATTTGTCTTCTATGCCTATTCTTTACAAATGAGCACTTCGGTGAAAATATGATGGCAAACACAGATGAAGTTAATAAAAATTAAAAATGAAAATGGATTTCCCAAAAAAGAACCCGTCTGAGATTATTTACTATAGATCATCACAATCTCTGTGACTTGCTGCGGCATTTTGCAGACAATTCTGTTACAGTTCTGCTGAAAGGATGTGCAAACTTCATTAGCTTCGGTAGCTTTAAATATCAGTGTTCCTAACAATGCAAGGAACTTTCCAATCCACGCACCGCTTCACAGAAAGGATTCTACAGATCTGAATGCTGACTTCACATTTACATTTATTAGGGCTCAGTTCTAATGAGAATAAACTGAATATCTCTCTATGAGTCTATTATTTATTTAAATAAGCAGTGTATCATATATTTGTGTGTCTGTATTTGTATTGGCAATCAGATTCCAGGTGAAGTTTGGCTAATGCAATGCTAGCACATTTTAAATTAAGTCAAACAACAGAACTTTTGAAAGAAGACGACAGAACTTGATGCTTAAATTTTGGGAAATCAAAAAGGAACACAGTTAAACTACCACCCCCTCTCCAGTGAGAAGCATACAAGCTACGGCACCAGCATCTCTCTCAGACAGGCATACACTACCCCTTAAAGCCACTGGACATGTCAGTGACCACTAATGCTTGTCAGCCCAACACTTACTGCTCAGGAAGAACACAACTACTGTACTTACTACTTGTAATGGGTAGGCTGTAATATCAAATGTAATAGATATTTATTTTTTCTTAATTATATGGAGTTTGTTGAGATTCGTTTTTAAAACAAAAAGCAAGACCGTTCCCATTTCCGATGAGCGTAAGAACAATGGATTATAACAGCGCATTTCTTTTCTGTTGCACTCGATATGGAAGAACAAGGAAATCTAAGTCTACTTTGCTACGGACACGTGCCGATACGGATATTTACAAAGCAATCTGAACAGTCCCATACAGCAACAGCTCTAGGCATTCATTTCACTTACATCGAAAACAATGGCAAACAGAAAAAACCTGTACCAAAGATTATTGCACTATTTTAAATACCAACATACATGTGTGTTAGACGTTTGACATCAAGGTTCACTCAAAGCACGGTCTCTTAGGGTAGGTTTTGGTCCGGGCCAAGTTAAATATAAAGAAGTGAGCACGTGAGGGAAAAAAAAAAAAATAGAGCAAGATGTTAATAAAAAGACGCAGCTAGACGGCCCACACTGTCCTTGTTACAGACATCTCTGCACAGAGCTCGACTGCGAATGCTCTGTGTGGTTTGGGGAGATTTTTGAAGGTGCTTGGTAGAACAAACACGGTTTTGGCTTATTGCATTTTTTTTTTTAATGGCAATCAGTTGTAGCATCTTTTGCGAACCTCAATTGTCAAGATGAATGGGTTCACAAGCCCCGATTCACACTGATCTCGGACTAGCGAATGTTATCATCGTTAACATTAGTGCTAATTGTGGTCTGTGGACCCAGCCGTTCTGATTTCCTTTCATAAAGCATTACCTTACTGGGAAGTGCAGGGCATGTATTTCTGCTGGCATGGCCGTGTTGAATGAGCAAGACCTTGAGCTTCAACATCATGCCCAGCCCCAATGTCTTCATACACCACTAGCCTTGCAGCGCCACCTGCTGGTGAAGACCAGACTGGAACAGCTGCGCCCATGTCATTTTCCAGCAATGGCACTGGCATTATTAGTACAGAAAAAAAAAAAATCTCACTGTCCAGTTAACCAGTTAAGACCCCTCCACCCCCAAGCCAGCACACATAAGATTTGGAAAACAGACTCTTTTTCCGTCTTGCATGATTGAAGAATTGCTTAGTTGACGTGCTTTATTGCACGCTCCCAACAGCCTAGTTCTTTTTATTCTGAGGGTGCTTCGATACTTTTCTGTTCATTTTGCGAAGTTTCGGAGACCCAACCCAGTCTACGGATGTGCCAGCACGGAGTGACTCGATTACAAACAATGGCACATGTATCTGCTGAGGCCAGAATGAAATCAAATTTATACAGAGAAGTGTTGCACTGGCATTCAAAAAAATAAATCAATAAATCACGCATTGGCAACTGCTCCATGTGGCACACGTGTTTCTGAGCATGCGTGTCACAAACACACCCTTGTGGTCCTGTTTCCATCTGACCAGTCAATGCTTGGGAAATCTTTCAGAGTTCATCTTAATCTGCTCTGTGAACATTCACTGGGATGTCCCAACCAACGATCGCTCAGAACCACATCTGTTCAGTTGTGAGCCCACGGCTTCGATTGTGCTGAACGCACAGTTTAATGCAGGAGCACTGTGGTGGGTATTATTCAGACTGAAATCATTTTGATTTCGTACAGACCTTGAAATAACAACAGGCAAAGTTATCAGAACTCTTTGAGAATAAAAAGAAGAAATAGAACGAAGGGAATAACAAACTGGTATGGAAATAAGACTCCCACTGCATAGCAGCTGGATCCATCCCAGGCTTTCCTTAGTTTAGACACACCTGAGCTTGTGATCTGTGTGTGTGTGTGTGTGTGTGCGCGCTCAGGTCATGAAGTGCACAATAAACCTGGAATGACTCGAGCTGCTAGGCAACTGGAGAACACAAACACCTGGGCAGTGATTGTGTTGAAGTCTCCCTGCTGGGTCTAATCTGACAGCACTGGAGAACTGAAGGGGACAGGCCCACGAAGGCATACCGCGTTATTGCATGGTGTCAGCACGATAACCACAAGGAGATATTTAGAACAAATTCACTCTCAAAAAAGAAATGAGTAAAATAGAAGGTAAAGTATTCACAGGCACAAATGAGAAAAAAAAACCAAAACAATTATAAACAATATTGATATACACGTCAAATGAGTCATGCACGAGACAGACCATACTGCTGTAAGGACATCAGTTACAGCTCTTTATCCTGAATCCTAAGGTAGCACCAGATACAGTGGCTTTATGCTATTATATTATCTATATGTAAAACGTTATAGTATCTGGGGAACATGGTGTACAGTTCAGGTTTAAAGTTTGAACTGTACAGCTACTTGCACAGAAGTTGGTTAAACTTGAGATAAACGTCACTGGCCTCCAAGAGTTATTCATGTACATTATCTTTATAGAAAAGAAGCCAACAAGTGATCCTTAGCTCTGTGAACTGTATTGCGCATATTCAATTTACCACTAACATTCGCAGAGGACACACCTCCCCCCGCCCCCCCTACCCTCACCCTACCTAGAAACCGAACACGTAAAACATTTACAGGCAGCGCACGATAAGTTTCTCTCTTTGATTATTTACAAGAAAAAAAAAAGGCAGCCCTTTTTAAGTTAACAATTTGTAAAAAGTTTTTTTTTGTGTGAAGCACTGTTTTGTTTCGTCATATACAGCAACTGATGCAATCAAACCCCATCAGCGTGACACGAGAGAAGCACAGCCACGCTTCTGATTCCAGCCAAACCCACACGCACACGCAAAACACACACACTCCATCCCAGACTCACCTTCTCGCTTTCTTTCCTCTCTGTAAAACGAGTAGGTGGGGGGTATTTGCAGATTTTTTAAATTAAATGTGTGTGTGTGTGTATATATATATATAGATAGATATAGATATATATAGATACACACACACACACACACACAGCTGTATATATGAAGTAATCAGAAGATTACAATAAAACCCTGGCGAGGGTTGACTCTGTGTTTACTCTCCGTTGGCTCCTCCTCCTTTCCTCCTTGCACTCACCAGTAGGAGAGATAACGCCAGCAAGAGAGGAATTCAAAAACAGAAGTACGAATCGCGCTCCCCTGATACACCTGCTTGCTCACTCTGCAGACGAACGGGCATGTGTGGACCCGACAGCAGCAGCCACACGCTTTTTCTTTTTCTTTTCTGATCCGATCAGTCCTTAATCCACAAAGCCGCTCCCGGGTCTCAGCAACACACGGGCACTTCAAAAGTTTTCTTTGCTTTCCTTGTTTGTTTTTTTATTGTTTGTTTTTTGCCATGCAGGGTTTTTCTGTCACAACAAACCCCGTCCACATTCCTCCTCTTCCCTTGTACCCCCTTTAACCCCTTTTTACCCCGACTAATACATCAGTCACATAAACTGTCACAGAGCAGTCAGGCCATAGTTACAACGACAGTACATCATGCCACTGGAGTCCAACCAGTTGTCTGTGATTGGGTCGTACCTCTGAACAGTATTCAGGTACGATGACCCTGAATGTCCTCCCACCACATAGAGGTAGTTATCGATGATGGCAGCACCCACCCCTGCAACAGGGAAAGAAAGATGTGTGTGTGTTGGTTTTGTGATGTGGAAAATATAACAAATTGTCCAGTGGTGGCTGAGGCTGCCAAACTGAGTCACATCACTCGGAACATGTGCAGAACAATTAATTGTCATTTTGTGTCAGTAGTAGAACATTCACCTGCAAGTCAATCTGCAACTTTCACATTTTTAAACATCATCAGTCTACCATGCTATTTCTACCATGCTATCTAAAGAAGGTGGAAACCAAAACATTGTAGCTAATTATTAAATTAGTAGTTTTCAACACATCAGTCCCCACTGAGCAATCAACCATCCACACAGCCATCAACACAGCCATCAACTATCAACTCAACCACACACACAGCAATCCACACAGCAATCAACTCAGCCACACACACAGCAATCAACACAGCCACACACACAGCAATCCACACAGCAATCAACTCAGCCACACACACAGCAATCAACACAGCCACACACACAGCAATCCACACAGCCACACACACAGCAATCAACACAGCCACACACACAGCAATCCACACAGCAATCAACACAGCAATCAACACAGCCACACACACAGCAATCCACACAGCCACACACAGAGCAATCAACACAGCCACACACACAGCAATCAACCATCAACCCAGCCACCCTCACATACACCAACACATCAAACCACGGTCAACACACCCATCAACACAGCGATCAACACAGCCATCAACCATCGACACAGGCATCAACAGCCACCCACACAGCCCTCAACACAGCCTGCTCATTGAAGGACCATGACTGCAGAACGCAGATGCCTAGCCCTGTACCTTCTGCAGTGCATCTTGTGTAACTGGATCTTGTACACTTACCTGTTCTGGGTTCGTTCATCGGCCTGCACACGGTCCACTGATTCTGATGGGGATCGTACCTCTCGATACTGGACAAGTGAGAAACCCCATTGTGCCCGCCCACAACGAATATAAAGCCCAGCATGACGCCCACGCCAAAGTTTATTCTTTTATCCGCCATCGGTGCCACCATCTCCCAGGAGTCCTTGCTGGGGTCGTACCGCTCCACACTGCATGGAAACACAAGGACAGGGATAACGGTGCAGGTGCAGGGGCAGTGACTTCCACGAGCGTCTGAGAAACACTCAAACTGAACAAACGCAGAAGGAATTTATCACTCAAAGCAACCAATGGAGATGCATATATAATAAAACTGTTCGAGATTTGTATTCCATTTTTAATTTTCTTTTTTAATTTACTTTTCCCTCATTTTTTTCTTGCCTAAATAAAAGTCCCATGCTGCCACTTTGCTGCTCTTCTCTTCACACTCGGGGGATGCAGGAGAGCGCTTAACTATACAGACCTCCAGCAGCACCTCAGTTTTAGTGCACAGCACAGACACGCGTAATGTTGGCTAATCCCCAGCAGCGAGGAGTGAACAGCGTATTGGGTATTGCCAGCTAACTTAAAGGAAACTTGTCTGCAAAGTCACTAGATGGTGCTGGCTCTTACTTTTCTAAAGACACCAGCTGATCTAGCCCAGGTTGCATCTATTGCAGGAAACCAGTACAAACAGGCAGCTCCTGAACTCAGCTGAAAGCAACTTCAAACACAAAAAAATAAACAAATACACTACATTAACAATAACAACACAATGTCTGAGTGCTTGCAATCAGAACCACCACTGACAAAAAGTTTAATGAAAAAGCAGAAATTCAGATTTGACGCTACTTGCTCTTCAATCTCTTAAGAGTATCAGGATTCCGTTCCCACACAACGTGGTCCTTTTAGTTCCTTCCCTTCCCTTTATTTATTTTGACCACCATGCGGCTCACGTTTCTTCACAAAAGGCTTGTTTACAAGGATGATGCTGAGCCTGTCGACTCCCTACAGAATAAACCACTCCACATGGAGCTAGGGAGCCTTCAGAGACAGACGGTAACGACAACAGCGGCTCTGCTTATGAAAAGCCGAGGGATACAGACCTACACCTACAGAGAACAAACAGCTTTCAAAATCACTCTAAAGCAGGTGCTCTTTCCCAACAGAAATAATCACAGTGCCTCTCGCCATGTACATCGATAACTGCGCAGTACCTAAAATTAAACACTGGGGTAAAACGCTTTGAAAATATGGCCCAGAGATTGCAAACATCATATAAAGGGAGAAAAAAAAAACCCCTTTGAAAATGTAATTCAAAAGGGACTTCCTCTTTAAATTGAATATTGTTTTATTTTAAATGCAGAAATCAAAACAATAAAAAGCAGGTGTTAAGGCAGCACGGTGTTAAACTCTCTCTTTGAGACAGTCCTGCCCCTGAATCAGCCAGGCTCACCTGTTCATGTGCGCAGGGCCATACCCTCCGATGGCGTAGATCATCCCGTCGAGCACCGCCGCTGAGAAACAGCTCCGGGACTTCATCATGAGCGCCACGGGGTGCCACTCCTTCACCTTGGGGATGTACTTCTCCACGGACTGCAGGTAGTACTGCCCGTCGTAGCCGCCCATGGCGTACAGCTCCCCGGCCAGCACCACCACCCCCAGAGTGCTGCGGCTCTCCGTCATGCGCTCCGCCAGCGTCCACGTGTTGGTCTCGGGGTCCCAGCTCTCCACCGTGCTCTCGTGCCGTCGGTAGCTGATGCCCTGCCGCATGTGCGTGGCGATCCCCCCCAGCACGAACACCTTCTGGTCCAGGACTGCGATCCCAAACTCGTAGCGGGGGACGCTGAGTGGCGCCAGCCCGATCCACGAGTCAGTCTGGGGGAAATACATCTCCATGCTACAGGGGGGGGAGAAAAAGAGGGGAATGAGCTCAAATGGAATGGGTAAGGGAGGGGATCAGAAAGGGGGAGTGGGGGAAAGTTTGGGGTGCTGGGTGTATTGGCAGTAAGATACAGACTCTAGAGAGATGTGGACGGACGGGGGACACGGACAGACCAAGTACTTCCATCAAACTTACAATGTAGTCTCACTTCTTCATGTTCGGGTATATCGTCCAGGAATCTCAATATACCTTAAACTGGAAAATGTATGAACAACGTGTACCCATGAACCCAGCGAAACAAATAAGACTCCCACTGCACAGCAATTTGATCCATTCCTGATTCTGCTACGAATTTAAGAAGACACACCTGAGCTTGTTACCTATAGAGTGGGGCTAATCAAGCACATAATAAAACTTGGAATGGGTGAAACTGCTATGCAATAGGAGTCTTAAAACCATCCCTGCAACCTTAAATATGCATTCTAGGGGAAATGGTGATACTGTGGTTAAAACTGAGCCATCTGTATTGCTGCATTAGGACATAATTGTAAAAGTGTATATAATTAAAAGACTGGAGTGAATGCTCAGTGTGTGTGTGTGTGTGTGTGTGTGTGTGTGTGTGCGTGTGTGTGGAATAGAAACCCTGCTTTGTTTTACCTCTCCAGCGTTGCGAACAGTCCAGCCTTGCCCCCGACAGCGCACAGCACTTTGGGGGCGCAGCGGGGGCGGGTGGAGAGGACGGTCTGGTAGGAGAGCCTGTGCTCGGGCATGAAATGGTACTTGAGCGCCTCGTTGAGCAGGTGCTTGCAGGTGTGGTCGTCCCGGATCAGGTGGTTAGCCTCGTAGAGCCGAGTGAGGAACTTGACGCTGAGCAGGGGCAGCCTGACGCAGTGCAGCAGCTGGGCCAGGTACTGCTGCCGCTCCTGCACGTCGTACTTGAGCCAGGACTCCAGGGCGTAGAAGACGGTCTCCTCCGTCACCACGTTGAGGCAGTCGTTGGAGAGGATCTCGTCCAGCTCGGCCCGGGTCAGCTCAAAGAACTCCTCCGTCCGGCACACCTCCTCGAAGTGCTGGCAGATGAACTTGGTGGCAGCCAGGTAGAGGTCGTTGCAGCCATAGGTGTCGGCGAAGCGCGAGATGCCGATGCAGTTGCTGGCGTCCAGCTGGCTCTCCAGGAAGGCACAGCACTCCTTGAGGACCAGCTTGACCTGCAGCAGGTTGGCGGCCGGCAGCAGCGACTCCACAGTCTCTTGGGAGATGAAGACAGTCCCTGTGTAGGCGTACTCCACGATGGCCTGGAACGAGGAGTCACGCTTTTATTTTCTTTTTCTAAATTATCAAATCAAATGTAACAAAGTTTCATACCCCCTCATACCCTATAACTGGTGCTAGAGAATTTCCTCTACAGTGTGTCATACGGACACAGAGAGAAGCTTTGACTATCTATAGGGCTTCTGTTTTTCGTTTTTTATTCACTTCATTTTTCGGTGCTTGTTTTTAGCGTTCTGAAGTTTTGAAGTTCTGACAATAAAATGATGTCAAATTTTGTGATATTTATTGACAAAAAATCGTGAAACAGTTTTTGCGCGACACAAACGCGCCTGGCCGAGGTGCGATACTCTACCTGCAGGGCTGCCTCGTCGATGCACTGAAACTCCACCTCCGAGTTCTCCTTCTCCGAGAGGTTGCCCGTGAACATGGCTTTGAAGTAGGGGCTGATGCTGGCGAGCACCACCTTGTGCGCGTGGATCTTGGCATCCCCGACGCGCAGCACGATGTCACAGAGCTCGCGGTGCTGCCGGAGGAGCTGCAGGCCCTGCAGGAGCTGTTCGGAGTGCGGTCGCGTCAGGCTGGCAAGCATGTAGGACTGGGCAGGCTGTTCCATCTGGGAGACAGTGGGGTAAAGCATTAGCAGGTCATTGTTACATGTAAACAACACATCTTTCTTAACTTTGAGCAGGTTTTGGTTATCGGTGTGAGGTGCATACTAAATATTTGATGTATGGGCCATGCAAATCAACCAAAGCTGTATATTTACAATAAGGGAACAAAAATAAAAATGGAATGTGTGTCTCATTCATGCGAGCCTCGTCATCTTGTGTCTAACGATTTGAACAGTAAATAAAATGCCACTTCAACATGTTGCATATAGGCAGAGCTGTGCAGGTTTCTTACTATCAAGCAGGATCACTGTATCCCTTCTGCAAATAATAATCAAGTCAACCTAACTTCTGTAATACAGTTACCCTATGAAGGCTGCTTCATTTATTTAGTTTCAGTTTTGAATGCTATAAATCCTCAGGTAAACAACCAATCGCCGGTATCCTCTGGGTCGCATTAAGAAATTCACAGAGCCAATTAAAAAAAATAATGTAAGCGTAGGTACAGTACGCCCCACAGATCGGACAGAGACCAATTAAGAACACCACCACCCACCTGCTCCATTACATGTTATTATTAATTTAGCAGCATTACTTTTAAAAAGAAAGAGATTCCAAACATACTAAGAGATATATATATATATATATATATATATATTAACACCGTGACATTTCCAGTAGCCCGACAATGCAACAGCAATAATCACACTGCTGAAGACATCACCGTCTGTGGAATCAGTCAGTGTTTTGGTACAAATTCTACTCGGAAGCAAACAGAAAGTGAGCTTATCTTCAAACTTGGAACTTTGGAGCCTCTTGGAATGAAGATTCTAGTCTGACATCATCCTCAGAGTATTTGAAAATCAACAAGTTTACTGCACTGGGTTTACTTCTCTTTACACACAGCTGAAGAAGGGCTTGTGCCTGAAACATTTTTTTTAATCATTTAATCTTTTTGTGTACATCAGTCTCCCAATTGTTAAAACATATCCTTCATTATTCCCATTACAATATTATATGTGTTTGCTAAATATATTTTGCTATTAAACAAATGGAAAATGATGTTGGCTTTGCAGGCAACTGTTTCAACTTTTCTGAAAATTAAAATCCTTGATTCAAATGTTAGCAACTGCTGTGGGAAATATCATGACATAAACAGCAACCTTAACTAATGGAAACATGCTGTTGCGATTTGGCATTATTTTGCGTTTCAGTGTTTGCATCCTGATGGCTTTTAAAACTCATGTTTAAAGCCTCGATGTGGCCTCAATAGAGCCCTCAGAAACATGTCTAATCTCAAGAGCTCCCCTGAGAACCCCCTGCAACACCTCGCTCCCAGTGGATGAAGACACACCACATAGTAGTGCAGGGGTGGAAAGAAGACTCCCACTGCATAGCAATTTGATCCATTCCTGGTTTTACTACGAGTTTAATAAGACACCCCTGAGCTTGTTACCTCTGCGCTGTGGCTAATCAAGCACATATCAAAACCTGGAATGGGTGAATCTGCTCTGCATATAGGAGTCCCTGTAATGGTTCAACTCTGTTCTACTGGTGGCAGTTGGTTTAAGAAATCAGACTTGTTTCTGGGAGCTTATTGAGACCACTGGGGTGCTTCAAACTAATGTGCATGAAAGCCACCAGGATGTGATGGCTGAACAACAGGAAGCACGCATTGCATATACCCCTACCAAGCTGCTGTTTCAGAGAAGTCATGTCTTAAAAGTTGGTGAATTATCTCTTGGACTATCCAACTTTACTACACCTTGAATGAATCGGAACAGACCATGCAAATGACGTGTGTGTTGCATGCCAAAGTTAACACGTATCCAAATACGCAGCCTCGATAGTTTAAAGAAACTTCGGGCTGGACTTGCAAATCGCACAAAGGTTACAAAACACGCCAAAAGGTTCGATTCAGAGAGAGCTTGCGACACCACAACGTTTTTAAATAATCACTTCTAAATAATCACTGCTCAGACTCTTCAGAAGATATTTCACACACTGCGAAATCACACGAGTCAGATTCACACACGGACACACTAATAATAGAAGCAAAAGCGCATCGCAAGCCCACGCATTGCCATGTATTATTTTAACAGTGTGTGTTGCAAAAACGTCATGTTGCAAATGAGCAACTGGTCTAGCTATTTGATTTAAGAGATCGCTGTAATAACAAAGTATTCGTATTCGCTTTCTTGAGGAAATCATCAAACCAGTGGAGCAGCAGTTACAAGTGACCACGCTGCTGAAACACCCGATTATAAATGTACAGAAAAGTCAATCTTTTTCATTGTGAATGCGGCACGTCGTGAATTAAATACAGCACTCCATAACAAACCGAGGTTTACCATCCAGCAGTGCATTCAGAGACCGATCCATTAAGTGAATCGACAGTACTGTATTCTGGAAAGATTTGATTATCAATTCTCACTACAACTGACTGCATCAGTTCCCATTACATTGGGTTATTTGGGCCTCTCAGGTTAGAGAAATGCATTATTATTATTATTATTATTATTATTATTATTTAGTGTTTTGTTTCTCTAACCCTTCTGCCTTTGCACTGTAGACTGCAACACAAAGTGCACATCAATGTCAATATGCACCAGGAGGAACGACATACGCTTAAATGCACACAAAAATAAACCCCAGAAAGATGAAGGCAAGCGTACCTGTGATTCTGCTGCTGATGTGCCGATCCGCTCTGTCGTTATTGCAGACTGTGGGGAGACGGAACCAACAGCAACACAGACTGCACCGCGCCTGTCAAAAAACAAATACAAAAACAGCCTGGGCCGGCGTAACTTCCGGGTTGCGCGGGAAATAAATGGCGTGGGTTTTTTTGCGGATATTATTTTTAAAACATTTCATTAACAGGCAGGTCCGCGGTTGCTTGCCGCGCTAGCAGGGCTGCATTATACCACGACGAGACCGAGCACGTTTGTAATACAGTATTTAAAGCGAGCGCAGCCCTCTTCGTCTTCTTCGCTCCCTTCCGCCTGCTGTTGTTGCCAAGCCAACAGCCTCGTGAGAAAAAAAAAAAACACTACAACTCCCACAAGCCCCCTGATGAAGACGTCATCGAGAAACCAGCACGCGCCCGCGCATGTCATAAAAGGACAAGCCGCTGGAGGTCTGCCTGCCTTTCTCTATAAGCACTACTGCAGGGATGGGAGCACAAACTGCAACGGTACTGGTGTACTGGTGTAAAACTGCTACAACACACCCAAACATTATTATTATTATTAATGTATTATTATTTAATATTATAATTACTGTAATTAAAAAAAAAAAAAACATTAAAAGTATGTATGATCCCGCTGTCAATGTTATTGTAAGATTTTTTCATTTTTTTTTATTTGGTTTAATCATATCTTGATGTAACTATCACTGTCACTGTTATCTGCTGTATTATTGAATTGTATTTTGTCACACTTGTACTTGCTTGAACCAAAGTCATTGTATTTATCTTGCTCTTATTGTATTACTTGTACTGTAACACTTGAAATGTATTTGCTTACGATTGTAAGTCGCCCTGGATAAAGGCGTCTGCTAAGAAAATAAATAAATAAATAATAATAATAATAATAATAATAATATATTAATCTTTTTCATGAATTAAAATGTATGGTGATATACTCTACGTGTAGCACTGTATGGTGTTGAATATATATTCTATATAGTTTGATTCATGAGGCAGTTTAATTTAGTTAAAGTCTATGGTAATTTAATGCAATAACATATTAAACATTGCAATGCATATTTGCGTTTTTTTAATTTTTTATAGTTGTTTCAAATGAAATAACACTGTTATGTACGATATGCTTCGTACAGTATACTGCAGTATACTAACAAACTCGGTCGAACGAAATGTGCACACTGTAATACAATTAATTTAATTAAATCACCACAAACTATTATAAAAAAAAAAAAAAAACACACCATAGGGTGTATGTTTAAAAGTAAAACTACAGTAAACACAAATAAAGCAACACTGTGCTGGTACTGCGCGTGTAAATAAATGCACAGCAGCTCCCACGAGCCCCTGCGTCACAGAGCGGTGTTGCCGGGGTTTGTGACCTCAGCGTCACCATGGAAGCGGTCCGTTTGTTCACGTGATGTCTGTAGCTCCGTCTCCACGTCCATTTTGATGTCAGCTTTATTTCTTAGTGATGTAAGGTAGCAACCGAGACACCAGCAGCGCGTTTGCTTCAGCGGGCAAGTGGAGGAAGGTTGTGTTTTGAGATCGCTTTTAACTTATTATTATTATTATTATTATTATTTTTAATACAAAATAAAAAAACAACACAGTGAATTGCTTTTGAAGTTGGAGACGAGTCGAGAGGGAGACTTTTTTTTTTGGATTTTAAAAGGGGGGGGTGGGCCGGGAGGTGAAATATTTTAGGAGTGACGTCAGAGAAGGCAGTATGCCCCCCTGGAGACGGCTGTGTGCCTCAGTGCTGCTCGAGCCCTATTCATGGCAGCAGCGGGGGGGTCGCTAGTTGCAGTAAAGTCTGTCCCGGTGGCTTTTCAGGGCAAGCCCCGGAAAAGCGCCGACCTCAAGCGCACGGAGAATGCTGAAAAGCAGCGGGGCAGCCCAAGGAAAGGGGACTGCGGCTGCGATATCTTGTTGGGAGCGTGCAGGGCAAGGAGCGTAAGCCCAGTTGCGGTACCAGCAACTCCGGCGGCGCCTGCCAGCTTGCCCCCGCCGCCTTCTCCGCAAGAGCGACACGGGCTCCACAGCAACCGTCCACGCAGCCTAACTAGCATGGAAGAGGATGTGATACTGAAGCAACTTTCTTCAGGTACGCAGACTGCGGGCAAACGGGTAGAAGCCATCAAGGCAACCCGTGGTTACATCTACTCAAACCCCGGGAAGCTGCTGTTTAAAAAGAGAAATGAATTGCTGACAGCGGTGGTAGAGGTGCTGGAAAAGGATGCCAGACGGGACGTCAAAGCCCAATGTGTGCAGCTGGTCTGTGACATAGTCCAGATACCGGACCCGGAGCTGGACCGCTTCAGGCAGGCAGTGCTGCCCGGGCTGCTGTTCGATCTGAAAGACGAGAGCCCGTCAATGCGCAAGGAGCTGGTTCAAACTTTGCACAAGTGCCTGAAGTACAGCCGCAGCCCGGAAAAGATATTATCAGCGCTGGTGGAGCACGGGTTGGAAAGCCGGGAGGCCAGTGTCAGGACCGCCACAGTCGTGCTTTTACCCATTCTGCTTCCCAAAGACTTTCACAGTGTTGACTTGTACGACATAATCGAGTCTCTAACCAAGAAACTTACCAACATCAGTGGCAGCAGCGGACCTAACGACCCTGTGGTGGCATTCTCCACTTTGGATTACATACGACAGCACCTTGCTGTCGGGCAAGATGAATTTAATGCTTACCTGAAACGCCTGCCCCCGGGCCTGAGGCGAGATTATAACCGTTTTATAGATGATAACTTTGAGCAGCTTTCTGTTGATAACGAGCTTAATAATAATAATACCCCGAGATCGGCATATCCGAGAGGCAGGTGCCCCAGCCCGAGCCCCGCAGCGGCAGTCTCCGGAGGCAGCCCCTCTCTAAATGATTCCCCTTTGATTTTATCCCCATTGAAGGAGCACAGCGGCATGAAATATGGCATTGTACCCCTGGACCTGCACAGCCGGCTGCTGGACCTCAAGGACTACAAGGCCCGGACCCACGCAGTGGAAGAGCTGAAGAGCGTCATCTCCCACACCGATCTGTCTAACGTGCCTCCTGCCAACGTGCTCGGCCTGATCGGCTTCCTGTGCAGCCTGCTCGATGACAGCAACTTCAAAGTCACGCACAGCACTTTGGAGATCCTCAACTTGCTGGTGGTCAAGCTGGGGCGCCACGTGGAGCAGTTCCTCCGGGCGGTGGTGACCACTGCGGTCAAGGTCCTGGGCGACAACAAGGCGGTCACCAAGCAGGCCTACATGAAGGTCTACATGGGGCTGATGAAGAACGCCGGCCCCCAAAAGCTGCTGGACCTGCTGCTGGAGAACGTCAAGCACAGGAACTCCAAAGTCCGAGAGGAGGTCATCAATATCATCATCGCCTCCCTCCTGACCCACCCCAGCGAGGACTTTGACCTGCCGAAACTCTGCTTCGCCGTGGCTCCAGCCCTGGCTGACGGCAAGAGGAAGGTCCGGCACGCCGCCCTGGAAGTCTTCGCAGTTTTGGCTTCTTCCATGGGATCCGGCAAAATGCAATCCCTGGTCAAGGCTGTTGACCAGGTGGAGCTGCACGAAGACGTGGATGGCCTGATGGCCGCAGTTCAAGCCCGCCTGGCTAGGCGGACTCTCCCGAAGCTGACCGCTCACGGCTTGGTGGAGTACGCGGTCCCCATCGCAGCCTCCGCTCACGGCAGAGCTTCTCAGCAAGTGCCTCAGGGAGCCGACACTGAGTGGCTGTTCGGGGGCGGAAGGACCTCCAGCGCCACCAGCAACCGGGGGGACACCGAGAGGGGGCCCCACCAGGGCCACAGGTCTACCAGCCCACAGGGCGAGGAGACCCCGATACACAGAAGGGTGCTGAGCGCCAGCAAAGGAAAGAATAAACTGCCTTGGGAAAACACCAACACCCCAACCAAGACACCCTTCCAGCCAGCCAAAGCACCCAACGATACTGATACTATTACTAAGGAACAGGTACGTTGTGTTTAAATTTTGTTTTAGTGTTCTGCATATTCCTGTATTAAACCCAGGTGCTATCAGTTGGGGGCAGTAAAGTCAGTGATGTACTGTGTGTTAAATAATTTAAACAGAATATTATAACCTAACAGCTATTATACTGTTAGCCTCATAGCTCAACCAATCCAGTGTTGGTGCTGTCACAAACATGTCACACTGAGCAGTGATGTCACTGCATTGTGATGATCCAATTCCATTCCACTCCTGGCAACATGGTGCAGTGACATCACAGTTCTCGTTTGGATAAAGGGAAGTTGTATTCAGTTATTTAGCTTTTTCTTTCTGGAATTAAGCATTGCTCTCTGGTTCAGCTCTGATTTTTGTAGTAACAGCTTAATGAATGAATAATAATAATAATACAAAGATTTTGCACATTATAACACAACAGCAATACGTTTATCTAACAGGCCCATCCTGTGTGATAGACTGGCTGTTGCAGCTGCCTGTCTGTCTTCAAAAGCCCCGTTGCCTTTAGAATAAACTATAGTAATAAAAAGCTTATTGTACCCAGGGCTTAAATGCTTTTGCTAACAAATTAAATAAATTAAATAAATAAATAGAAATGACTTGTGCATTATAGAGAAATATGATAACAAACTTGCAGCACTTAACCTATTTTGCTGACTTTAAAAAATACAAATAAAAAGTCGGTTGCCTAATATCAATTACATTTTTATATGAGTTCGGTTAGTTTGTTATAATGTTATTGAATTGGGAAATGCAAAAAAAACAAAAACAGTAAAACATGGAAATGAAACCACATTATAAGTGAAAAAGTTATCCTTTTTAGTTTCTGAATTGACATTTTTGGGATATTTATCCTAATTTCTGACCCATTTCATATCCCAATATGTGTGCTTTCTAACTCTTCTGGTTAAAGACCACTGTTTGACAGGCTTTAATCTCTAATGCCCGTTTCAATCATTGGAGCTTCTGAAAAGACTCCTAAGAGCTGAATTCTTGGATTGAGGTCGTTTAGAAGTGACCGCTAGAAATGTACAGCCGTTCCTGTTCAGTAAACTGGGAGATATGGGTCTCAAAAAATCACAGTTTCAGAATAGGAAAGAAATTGCAGTCGCACACATTCCCCTCGCCCTTATTTTTGAAAACAACAGAAATTCAGCTTCTAGGAGTCTTTTCAGAAGCAGCCCCTGTGTTTAAAAAAACAAACAAACAAACAAAAACAATACATCAGCCTGGAAGCCTGACAGAAATGTTTGAAGCAGAAACAGCAACAGAGCGAGATAGAGCTGACAAATAATAGAGGATTACACCGGTCAGAGATCAAACAATCCGGAAAATATACAGGGAATACGCAAAGCACCCCTTTCTGGGTTAATCCTCTCTTAGAAAAAAATAAAAATAAAATGAAAATAAAATAACTCAGTGAAGGTTTCCATCGCTATATAATATATATATATATATATATATAATATAAATTACATCTTAAACTAGTAATGAATCAATAATATTGCAACACGTCATACTGCAGTATTCGTAACGAGTTTCAAAATGCAGAAAGTACAGAAGCTTTCTATCCCTTGCCCCCTCGCCCCCTCCACCTCTCCCCTCCTAGCTGTTTGATATTTCTAGTGTTTCAAGTGGTTTTTTAAAGGTCCGTTTTCTAAATATTCCCCTGCTGCCAAAATAATCCCTCCCACCCACCTCGGCGGACGGCTGCATGGGTGCCGTTCAGACCTGGGGTAATTCCAATCGGAATTGTGCAGATCCTAATTACCGGTGATTGAACGTACAATGCCATTGTTATTGCAGTTGAACCAGATCATTGATTGCAGTTCAGTTACACATTTATTTCTGATTCCATCATCATTCTTGTATTTTCAACCACTTCCGGTGACCCCCCATTTGTACCTGGGATTATTGCTGGTTATTTAGAATAAATCGAGTAAGCATGTTCATGTGGGTACTTGTTTATGTGACTGTTTAGTGCATAGTTGTAATTACTGCAGCGTAATTGTAGCTGGGATTGTAATTGAATAAAATAGCATTGAAATTGGAATTGCAATTTCAGCAAGCAGTTCTGCTGTAATTGAACCCAGGTCTGGTGCCCCCAGCCCTTCTCGTGAGCTTCTTCACAGAGTTAGGGAAGCTGTCGTGGTGTGTCGAGTGCTGTAAGGCACATCACACAAGCACAAGAGACACACTTCACATGCTGCTGGAGACTGCAAGAGTACAACAAATCATTGAAATCAGGATTGAAAAAAAAAATAACAATACAACTCGGAAATGGAACCCAGGTATAAGTGTGTGCATATTTATACAGGCTAGCCCCTTGAGTACAGCCTATGACTTGTATCTTTTTGAACTATACATGTATAATGATTTGGCTCCGGGAAGGTGTGGAGTCTGTGCCCTGGAGATTTTGGACATTCTACTACCCTGGCTGGCAGTGAATATCTGCACACAGTTCTGGTGTGGGTTCTGCATTCTGCTCCCCTGTGAATATCTGCACACAGTTCTGGTGTGGGTTCTGCATTCTGCTCCCCTGTGAATATCTGCACACAGTTCTGGTGTGGGTTCTGCATTCTGCTACCCTGTGAATATCTGCACACAGTTCTGGTGTGGGTTCTGCATTCTGCTCCCCTGTGAATATCTGCACACAGTTCTGGTGTGGGTTCTGCATTCTGCTACCCTGTGAATATCTGCACACAGTTCTGGTGTGGGTTCTGCATTCTGCTCCCCTGTGAATATCTGCACACAGTTCTGGTGTGGGTTCTGCATTCTGCTACCCTGTGAATATCTGCACACAGTTCTGGTGTGGGTTCTGCATTCTGCTCCCCTGTGAATATCTGCACACAGTTCTGGTGTGGGTTCTGCATTCTGCTACCCTGTGAATATCTGCACACAGTTCTGGTGTGGGTTCTGCATTCTGCTCCCCTGTGAATATCTGCACACAGTTCTGGTGTGGGTTCTGCATTCTGCTACCCTGTGAATATCTGCACACAGTTCTGGTGTGGGTTCTGCATTCTGCTACCCTGTGAATATCTGCACACAGTTCTGGTGTGGGTTCTGCATTCTGCTACCCTGGCTGGCAGTGAATGTCTGCACACAGTTCTGGTATGGGTTCTGTCATTGGCGCATCTCAATCACTGTAGGCAGTGAGAGCTGCTGCTTCATACATATTCATGTGTTGCTATGATACCACTCCTCTGCACTGGGGAGAGACCTTGTCACACACTCTGAGATTAAAACTCCCATTCATTCATTCTTTATTGTGGACACATTATTTTTCCTTCTTTTCTATTGGTGTTTAGAGGCCAGTTGTGACTTTGAACTGGGAGTAGATTAATCACAGCTGTTTGTACACAGTTAAGCCATGTTCTGCACTATGCTGTCCCTGTAGATAGCAGAGGTGTGATATAATGCAATTTGCACTCAAAATGTAATTTCACAGAAATCACAAGTAATAACCAAATACCAGTGGGGGAAAAACAAAGGATACAGGGTTGCCAGAGGATCTTAGTTATAAGATTACACACATTAGGTTTTTGAGAAATAATAATTTAAAAAAAGACAAAGTTAACACATAAAAGTTAAATTCTATTCTATAATACTGATATATTCTATTCTATAATAATGAAATAAAAAATAAATTCAATTAATACTAAAGTGTAGTTCTTAGCAAGGCATTTCTTAAAACAAAACGAACGGTAAATGATTACAGAGTCAGTTATTGGTATGTTATTAGTATAGCTATTAAGTGAAACAGTTACTTGAGCTAGTTTTTCATTCTTTGAGGCAGCTGCATTTCTAGCTTCATATACACGAGTGCACTGGCTCAGGGCAGGGGTGTGCTGGATTTGATTTCACTCTTGGAAGCCGGTTCCTCTTGTTACATACAGCACTATCTTCTGGAAATGAGCTGGGATCACGTTTCCAAATTAATCTCGACATTCCCTATGCGACAAAGGCAGGATCTGCCCTTTCACATCTTCACACAGTGTCAAGGTAGCTGATATCTATGCAGCTGCATTTACTGACATGTTCACTTACAGTAACTGCGAATGCTGGTGTTGGGCGTTCACAGATAAGTACATCAACGGATGCTCAATAGACAATACAGCACCCATTTAAAATTCCTGAATCGTATGATACCTGTGTCGGGTTGCAGGCAGTGCAATTAATAGTGGCTAAGATCACCGAATGACCTACTTTAACTTTGACATTTAACACATTCATCTCTTGAATATTGTTAAATTTCCACTTCTTGTAGACGAGAATGCAAAAGTTTTATAAAAATGCGTTGGATTTGGTGACATGCGTTTGCATGCAAGTGCCTGGGATATAGCATGTCTTAGTGTGGAATGCTGAACGGAATCCATTAGGTATGCACTGGGGAAGCATGTGCTGATGATATACAAACTCTCTTTAGAAATGTTCTGTATTTCTTCTATAAATATTCTTTATTCTTCGTTGGGAGGGGGTAAGGTGATGTCTTAGCATTTTAACAGGGGTGGCTCAGGTGGCTTTATAGATGAAGGAGATGCTGTTTTTAAATTCATGAATGTACGCATCCTATAAGAATAGGTATAGAAAAGCATCCAAAGCCTATTTGAAATACGCTACATGGAGAGAATTGTTTTTTTTTTGTCCTTGTTTTTTCCTGCATTTCCTTGTCTGGTTTCAGTTCGTCTTGCTGTGCTGTATGTGGTGTGAAAGACACACCCTGAATACACCACGATGTAAAGCAACACGCCGGTAGCAGAACAAGCTTATGTTTCACGACACGTCCTTTATTCCCACGCGCGTGCTGAACTTTATTCAGTCTTCACTATCCTGTGTAGTATTCGGAAGCAGGTTTCAGGTTGGTATGAAGCTCGTGCCCCAACAGTTACATTTACACGAGTACTGAACTGCTTTTCCAGGAATAACGACACACGCAAGACCACAGCAAACAGACACCAGTAATGACACAAAACGGCACGTGATTTTGGGACGCTGTGGCTCTAGTTCTGTCCCATGTGTGAGTGTGTTGTGTTGTGTGTGTGTTTGTTTTTTTTTTAAACTAAATAAAATCTATCGTTCTATATTGATGCATTTTGGCCAAAATGCTCAAACTGCTCAGCTTCTAACCTTTTCTTTTTTTTATTTTTTATAAATATTACGTTTTTAAATGACAGACGCATTCTTGTCATACAAACATCTTCTCCAATATTAAACATTCATACATGTATGAATCTAACCCCACCAAACCCCTACACATACCTCCAGAGATAGCAAGGATCACATCAGAGAAACAGCTGCATGAGAACAGATGTTTTTTTAGTTACTTTAGTAAGCTGACAGAAATGTATATCATATATCTATTTTCGTAGTTCATTTATAAATTGCTAATAGTGGGTGACTATAATTGCAGCCTATCAAGCTGTTCCTGTAGATTGTTCTTTGTTTGCAGTAACTGCAGCAGCGCTACCACTGGTTTCCAAGCAACAGGACAGGAAAATAGTCCTCTTAAGCACCACTTGGCAATCTTCAGGTCTTCTTTAAAAAAGCCTTATGTGTGACTGAATGGAAATGAGAACATTAAGGAGAGTATTTACTCCAAGAACTGTTGAATATGTATTTCCTGTGCATTTTTTATTGCTAAGTTCATTCACATCCTTTTCTGAGATCGGTCTGGTGTTCAGGAATTTTTTCCCACGGACCAATTAGAATCATAACAACAGTACTTCCAAGATGAATTTAACAAGCACCTATTATTTTGCAGGAATATTAAAAGTACCATAATTTCTTTTGGGGGGTGTGGGGGTCCTTTTCTCGCCAAACCATCCCAAGGAGGTTGGTGGGGCACTGTGGGTTCAGTCGCTGTGCCAGTTTACCTGCAGTACCTACTGTATTTAGTAATCATTTGTTTTCTATTGTCCTTGGACAGGTTTCACAGATTTATGGTGAAGTTCCACAATCTCCTAAACTGAGGCGTTCACCAACAATGCCAGCAAACGATGACCTCTTCATCACCAGAAAGTCAGCCGTGAAATCTGCCAAGCAGGGCAACGTGCAGGCTATGAATCTGGTGAATTCAAGCACTTTGACAAACACTGGTAAGTCCTTCTTTGATTGTTACTGCACACCACACTGCCTTTCATTTGACCCCATTATCCTCTGTGGCTTCTTAATTAGTCTGCTTTCTTAATCTGAACAACATCTTAAGGAAAGGGAGCAAATACATACCTCTAAAGCTGAGGGAACACAAAGCCACATTTTCAGGAACAGTGGCTTGAAACCTGGTTCCAGAGACCACCGGGAGACCTAGTTTGAGACAACTGGGCTGTATGAAACCTCGTCTCCCCTGGTGTGCCGTGCAGTGGCCTGAAACCTAGCCTCCTGAAACCAAGTTCCAAGCCACAAAGTGTCTTTGTGTTCCCTCATCTTAAAGTGTCTCATAAATCATTCGCTGCCACCGGTCCCTTGCTCAGAGCTAATTCTGCTGGACCTGATGCGGCATTGCAAAGCAGTCCGGTGGGAGGAGGTCTGCCGGAGGGATAGCAATAGTTATGGTACAGCAAGTGACCGACCGACCGACCAGTGCTACACAATGAGGAAAGCAAATCGCCCCCTATCGATGTCGGGCGTTAATAATTAACAGACTGTAATCACAGTTCAGTGGGTGTGTAGGGCTCTGTTCTCAGGACAGTGTGAGCTCACTGCTGAGTGTTGCCGGGACACACACTCTCTGACAGGTCCCTGGCACGTCTAACCGCTTCCGTGCTAGGTGGAGTCAGCTCTGACGTTTATTTACTTTTTTCTGGACTTGGAGGAAGTGCCACGTCTTTAAAGAGAACAAAAGAAAGGACAGCAGTGCTCATCCGGGAGCGCTCGGCTGTCCTGGGATCCCCGTGACTGTGGCTTGGTTATTTGTATCGTGTGTTTTGGTTCCAGATGCGTATTTTATATCATGCTATTCGGATCCGGTTTCACTTCAAGCCTGAACGCTGTTTACAGGGCAGGCACGTGCGAGCCAGCTGAGTCTTTGATGTAGAAACCTGACCGCTAATAGCAACTGGACATGGGGCTGATGTGATTAACCTGTACCCTGCCAGGCTAAACCACAGCTCAGTACTGTTATGCATTTTACAGCACCAGGTAGTGCACCTGGATTCCATCCACCGCTTGTTTTTACTGCTGATCCCAGGATAACCGCGGACAGGTGGTTGATGCGATCCAAGGTGATTTCTCAGTGCTGTAAAAGGCTGTAAAGAACCCGGCTGTGGTTTATCCTGGTGGGGTAGAGGCTGATCAAACTGAATCCATACCCAACCTGAACTCTTATGTTTTGTCTTATAGGGTTGCTGGGTTTGTCACTGGCTTCATATCCCTGATGCTTCCCCCCCCCCTCCCCTCCCCCCTGCGCAGCCTTCAGTATTTCAACTGAACAGAAATAGAAAAGCAATCGAAATGAAACTGCGTTTCTATGGAAACAGGCTTCGCTGCAGAGCGTGTCAAGAGTGTCATCAGCTTGAAATGAATTCTGATGCACAGCGTTGAGGAGGGCCCTCGGGCCATGGCATACCTGCTCCGTGACAGACTCTTATTTCTCGTAAGCGGGAGTATAGCAGATTGTTTGTTTTTTCTGTCGTGTAAAAATACAGCTCTGTCCTGCGCATCTACCGTTTGCACAAGCAACATGTTAGAACCGCGATCATGAGGCTGCATTTGTAGCTCTGGTAGAGTTCTGCAGTCCTCTGGGACAAGAGTCGAGATATCCCCACTCTGCCAATTACTGTACAGCAAGCAGCATATCCATTCACACCCAAGTGTGCAGCGCTCTACAGTTGTATTCATTTATTTATGTCATTTTTTTTATTGTCGTCCTACCCTTTGAAGGTTGCAGTCGATCTAAGTGGGTCTCATGCTGTTTCTCAGACTAGTTTGGTCAGTATAAGCAATGTAAGTACGTGGGGCTTGTTTAACAGTAGCTAGAGCAAACAAATAGCGCAGAATTTAATCTACAGTACAGCAGGGCTACTGGTACCATATTTGACACCGTCTGCTTGTAGTCTGCACTCAATCAGGTAGAGCTATACACCCACAAACATTATATATTTATTTTTGGAGCTGCACACACCCGCCCACGCACTCTTTTGTGTTGCTATCTTTCTTGACAGTATGATCTCGAAGCTATAGACGTTTCCCAAGAATGACACGTTTTAGTTTAATTCTTAGACAGAGCGCCCCCACGTTGCAGTTTCTTCTCGGGAGTCACTAGCTTTGCAGAGACGTGTTAATGAGCATTCACAGACAAGCAAGGCTAACGGATATAGAGGGGCAGGCAGGAACATTATTACACTTTGCATTTTTTTTTTTTAAAACCTGTTCTCCAATTGTGATGAAACGTGCTCATTGATTTAACAAAGAAGCTTTGCACAACTAGACTTTTCAGATCTCAGCCAACGTCTTGTGCTTATACACAGTGATGTATTATTATTATTATTTTTCTGACTAACAGAGAAGCAGTTTACTCTCTTACTGCTGATGTGAGTGCAGAAGGCTCTTGGAAAAGCCGGCTCTTAAATAGATGTAATAGCGGCCGGCCAGTCTATGGTCACGTAATTACAAATTGGCTTTGAAGCCCTGCTTTACCCACCTGGGGCCGCTTGCAGTGTCGTAGGTAAGAGTTCTGCAAAACAAAGATACTACTCTTGAAGGGCTGCCCTGCAGAGGATTGATTCGGGACAGAGCTGAACTGAGCAGCTGTCAAACGCAATGCTCTCCCCGAAAAACATCAAAGTGATAACTCGCTTTCTGATGAGTCGGGAGGGAAATAAGAGTTTGATCACAGTGACATTCCAATGTATATGTTATTATAGAGTGTGTGTGTGTGGCCCGAGCTGACTGCATTAGCATAATTGGTTCTTTTCAAAGCTCCTTCAGGTCTGCGAGTCTGTTCAGCGCTGACTCCGGCTCTCGGTGGCGTTTGAAATTTCCTGTGGCAGTAATGTGACGGGCTGTCAAAAGCGGTTCCCTGTAGCACATGGCACATATAGTGGTTTAAACAAAGGTAGTCCTTTGCATTCGATACCATATCTTACGCCGGTAAAGCACAACAGTGCAAGTGATGTGGTGTGCATGTTTTTGTAATGCTTCCTGGAACAGAGCAGAAGGCGAATGCTGCTGTTTGAGGAGGTGAGAGGTGTGGAAAGCTGCTGGGGTCGTGAAAGGAGAGCCAAGCGCCTGGATTGACATGAATGCAAGCAGCTCATGAAAAGCTGTTTAAGGGTTTTTATTAAATTATTTAGAGAGATTTTCACTTTGTGGTATAAACTGCAGATGTGTCCAAAAATAAGCACTTTGAACACAGTATAACACACACACACACACACACAATATATACAATATATATATATATATTCTGAAAATCACAAATGTATGTTTGTAGTGCACTGCCATAAAAGTGAGGTGAAGCTTAGCGTGAAGATTTCCCAGTCAGTCTTGGCAATACGGACGGTGACCTTTGTGAAGCAAAATTGATGACAGCGTTTTTAAAACTCCGGGCAAGACCAGGCTTGATTGTGTTCTCTTTTGAATTGAGCTGCATTGTTTGCTCGTGGCTTTTTAAGAGAATTCCAGCACGGTTTGATCTGCCCTTCAAAAACTGTTGACATAAACTGTAAAGGCGGAATGTTGGTTTGCTGTTTCCAAATCCTAATGTTCGTGATTCTAATATAGAAGTTTATTCTACTGATTTAGACCTACGCCAGTGTGTTTGTGGCTTTGTTGTGTCAAGATGGTGGTGGGGAGGGGAGGGGGGGGGGGGGGGGTGGCTTTGACTTGTGATCGAGAAACTTTTGAGGGCTGCCACTGATTGACACAAAAGGCTGGAATGTTGAGTGTGTTCTATGTAGCGTTACAGGCTGCTGTTCCCTGTGTTGTTCTAGGTGCAGCAGAGTGGCACCAGCCCCGCATCTCAGGAAAGCAGGGTCTCCTCGGGTATTCCAGGAGCAGCGGCAGTGTGGATTCAGATCTGCAGTTTTTGGGGACCAGCAGCCAGTTGGAGAAAGGTGAAGTGTTTGAACTGCTCTGAGCGTCGCATGCGGCAAGCCTGAGGGAGTCATTGTTACAGCTCCTCTCGGAGGACCTGCGTTGATTTCTACAAAGTGACATTTCTCGTGGTTTGACCGTTCGTTCTTTCAAACTGCTCAATATTTGTCAGCGCATTGCATTGCCCTTTTGATGTGCAAACTTGATTTATTAATCTGCACTGGACCCTGTATCAATCTGAATGGGTGTGGAGACAAATTTCATTTGTAAATCATCATTGACGTCATTCGCAGTTGGTCACCTCCACTGAAATGCATTCATGAAACTTTTTTTTTTTTTGGTTTAAAAAAAAAAAAAAAAAAAAGTAACCATCTGTGGTTTAATAAAGAAAATCTTTCATTAAGAATGATTTTGGATTGAGGTGGCTATCAATCTCAAATCTTTCTTAACGCAGATGTTTCAATTCTGCTTTAGTGACAGGGTCGCATTGTAAAGGGGGAGCACAGTCTACTAGACAATAAACCCTGTCATACAACAGGGATGGGAATAAGACTCCCATTGCATAGCAGTTTGATCCATTCCTGGTTTTACTAGTTTAATAAGACACACACATGCTTGTTACCTGTACACTGTGGCTAACCAAGCTTGTAGTAAAACCTGCAGTGGGTGAAACTGTTATGCAATCGGAGTCTTATTCCCATCCCTGATATAGCGGGGAACTAAATATCGATCCTGGATCAGCCAAGGATCAGAATCAGGATGACTTTCTAACAATTAGCTCTTTCATTCGTTAGCTTTAATTTGAAACGACATCAATAAAAACATGTACTGCAAACTGGTCAGTTATGTAGTTGTAAAGCAAAGGATTCCTGTTTCACAGCACCCCTCCATGCCAGTCTGAACCTCTCCACCAAGACCCAGAGGGGCCTCTACAGCCATCCCAGCGTTGAGCGCACCTTGTCCGGCCCCAGCACTGCCGGGGGCGGCAGCAGCAGCAGCAGCAGCATCGCCTCACAAGGTGCCTTCATCCTGCCATCGTACCCGCTGTCCTCCCCCGGGAGCGGGCAGCTCCACACCACCCCTCCCAGGAAGGGCATGGAGGACAGCGTGGGCTTCTCCAACACCTGGCCCAGCAAGCCACTCGATGGCACCTCCAACTCCAGCCCTCGCAAGAGGCTGCCCAGCTCCAGGACTGACGACACTCAAGGCAAGCGTCTTTATAGCTTTTGTGTTTTCGTTCTTTTTTTTTTTTTTTTTCCCCATTCGTGCACGTTTCGTTCATTGTTTCCTTCTTTCTTTCAAAATGTTTTTTTGAGGAAAGAGCAACAATCCAAACTATTGACACTCTGGACTTTCCAGTGCGTTACTGATATTTTATTACCGTTCCCAGCTCTCAGTGCTGGTAGAAAATACACACTCCCAAAGGCACTCCATGTAATTAAATGTTTTTAACGCCACCATTTCGGTCTTTCTTAGTGTCCACTAAGAAAGAAGAAAAAAATGGGCACCCTTATGTGCAGATCGCGTCCACCTGTCTGTCTGCCGCACTCTGAACACAACAACTGTCTTGATTTTACACCGGCCTAGACCAATCTTTTATCATACACACCTAGACTCTGATAGACGTTTCATTTTGCATTTGGATAAAATGTTCCATTGTTTTGCAATTGCCCTCTGAATGTGCAAGCAGGTTTTATTATAACCTTGCCTACTCGGTGACGGCACAACAGACCAGTCGGCATTGGTGTGTGAAGCTACGGGCTGCTGGGTGTGTTGGTAGATGCAAGGCAAAGCCCTTGAAGCATGTGATTTGCGATTTATAAAAGGCTCCATTCCACCCAATTCCATTTTATAATGGTAAGCGGCACTCCCTTCAGTCTCCGTTCAAAATGCATTTCCACCCAAACCATGAAATGGTTCCTTCGTTAACCGAAAGGTCGTTCACAGTGATGCAGTCAAAGCCGGGCGCGAGCGTGCTGCTGCATGTAATGTGTGAATATCAGGAAGCGTAATAATAAGGCAGGAAGCCCCTCGGTCACGGATAATACAATCGGTCTTGACTACATGAGGCCGTCGAGTGCAATCGGCTAAAGCCGTGAGTGCTTGACAAGCCCCGTAAGATCCTTTTCATTTTGGAAAGGCTTAATAGGAAAAACAAAACATTCTTCTTGTCTGTCGTTTTGTTTTTTCTTTCGTTCTTAGACATAAGGTATATAATTTCAGTGAGGATGCTGTTTATTCGCGTCTCCTAGCTCTTTTGTAATGACTTGACCATTAACCCAGTTCAGAGTTAGAGGTTATGTCCTGGGGATATTGGTTAGTTATGCCAGTTTGTTTTGCAAAGTATAAATGGGTGGCAGTGCTGTACAGTTCAGGAAAGCAGCCTGTGGTAGCCATCAAAAGGTCAAGGATACTTTGTTGCTGTTGTTGTTGTTGTTTATCTGCTCAATTAAAATCCTTGTAAGCAAATTAAGCAAACAAAAAGCATGAAGCCTAAACATGTGTCTTCACGAGATCTGCTCATCTCAAGAAGAAACAGGCACTCTCAATATCTTTGCAGTGAAGCCACAACGTTACTCCAGCGGGCTTGTGCAGTAATAAAAAGGAACGCTGTAATGAAGACGCTAGCCGAAGCGGTGGAACGCTTGACTTCTGTGTTTTTTTTTTTTTTATAATTATTTCCTTAGAGTCTACGATAGAGTGATTTTTCTGAAGTTACAGGTTTAAGTTAGATTATTTAAGTTAGGTTATTTAATTATCATCCCTGTCCAATCAAAATGCATTGTGCTGTACCCCCACAGTAGAAGTGACCCAGAAGAAGAACTCTCAGGTCTCCGTCCCTACTATAGTTAGACCCCCCCCCTACCGTTGTGGCTTCAGTAAGAGCAAGCCGGTGCCTCCCATTCCACGGGGGCCCCGGCCGTCTAGCCACTGTGACGCAGCAGCCAGGGATCACAAGCAGCAGTCTGGAGGTGTGTTGTGTGTGTGTGTTTTTGTTTGTTTGTTTGTTTGTTTGTTTGTTTGTTTATAGAAATATAGTTTCAGCGAGGATCCTGCTTCTTCAGGTTCTCATCTGGGTGGCACAGGGATAGGAAGTGACTTGCCCCCTAAGTGTAAAAACTGTGTTATACATAGAGATGCAGTCCTGGTTATGCCAGTTTGGTATGGGTAGTGTCAATGGGTAGTGCTGTACAGGGTAGTGTCAATGGGCAGTGCTGTACAGGGCAGTGTCAATGGGCAGTGCTGTACAGGGCAGTATCAATGGGTAGTGCTGTACAGGGCAGTGTCAGTGGGTAGTGCTGTACAGGGCAGTGTCAATGGGTAGTGATGTACAGGGCAGTGTCAGTGGGTAGTGCTGTACAGGGCAGTGTCAATGGGCAGTGCTGTACAGGGCAGTGTCAATGGGCAGTGCTGTACAGGGCAGTGTCAATGGGCAGTGCTGTACAGGGCAGTGTCAATGGGTAGTGCTGTACAGGGCAGTGTCACTGGGTAGTGCTGTACAGGGCAGTGTCAGTGGGTAGTGCTGTACAGGGCAGTGTCAATGGGCAGTGCTGTACAGGGCAGTATTAATGGGCAGTGCTGTACAGGGCAGTATCAATGGGTAGTGCTGTACAGGGCAGTGTCAGTGGGTAGTGCTGTACAGGGCAGTGTCAGTGGGTAGTGCTGTACAGGGCAGTGTCAGTGGGTAGTGCTGTACAGGGCAGTGTCAATGGGTAGTGCTGTACAGGGCAGTGTCAGTGGGTAGTGCTGTACAGGGCAGTGTCAATGGGTAGTTCTTCTAACAGTAGTTAAAGAGACTGCGGTCTATAATGGCCAGGGTTTCATCAAAGGGCAAGGATGCTTTCGTCATTGTTGTTTTTGTGTGCTGTTGTTCTATTAAAAACCTAACAGACTTCAATAGGTAAAAGGTATGAATTCACTAGCTACTAGTTTGTTTAATGTACTTGGTTCCTTCACGCAGTCTGCTCATCATGAGAAGAAACAGATACAGGAGTGCCTTTCACTTGCAGCACGGTCAGCTGGTAACCAATTCCATGAACACAACGCTCTTCCAATGGGCTCGTGTTGTAAAAAGGGCCGCGCTGAATAAACTTCACTGTATAATCTAAGATTGAGTGATTCTGAAGTTAGTGGGGTGCGTTAAGTAACCGGGAGGACTCGGAGCGAGAATTTTTCCACTCTCTCAAATCACAGATGAAATCTGCTTCAGTGGGTTCTTTCACTTAGCTGCTCATAGAGAGACTTGGTTCCTTAATGCACCCACAGATTATCTATCAAAGCTAGACTGTTCATCCCTGACCAATCGATGCATTGTGCTGTGCCCCACAGTAGAAGTGGCCCAGAAGACGCGCTCTCAAGTCTCCCTGATTCCTACTCTAGTTAGAACCCAAGCCTCCCGTCGCGGCTTCAGTACAAGCAAGACAGTGCCCCCCATTCCACGGGGGCCCAGCCTGTCTGGCCTCGCTGACGGAGGAGCTCAAGACCACAAGAAGGAGTCACGAGGTCTGTGGGAGAGAGCTTTTTCTTTCTCTTCTTTCTCTTTCTTTCTTCATAGAAATATAACTTCATCGAGGATCCTGCTTCTTCAGGTTCACAGCTGGGTGGCACAGGGATATGAAATGACTTTGTGGATAAGCTGGGATATTTACCCAGAGGTCTGCTAGCTCTTGTGTAGTGATTTGACCACTAAACCCAACTTTCTCTGAGTTACAGGTAGAGATTATGTCCTGGGGCTTTTGGTTGGTTATGCCAGTTTGTTATGGGTAGTGTAAATGGGTAGTGCTGTTCAGTTCAGAGTAGCAGCCAGTGGTGGCCAGGGTCTTTCATCAAAGGGCAAGGATGCTTTTGTCATTGACGTTGTTGTCATCGTCGTTGTTGTCTTTGTTTTGTGTGCTATTACTCTATTAAAGTGCTAAGCAAAACATATAAGAAACGTAAGTAAGTAAGTCTAAACGTTTGTCTGCTTGACATGGTCCAATCGATGCATTGTGCTGTGCCCCACAGTAGAAGTGACCCAGAAGACGCGCTTTCAAGTCCCCCTGATTCCTACTCTAGTTAGAACCCAAGCCTCCCGTCGCGGCTTCAGTACGAGCAAGACAGTGCCCCCCATTCCACGGGGGCCCAGCCTGTCTGGCCTCGCTGACGGAGGAGCTCAAGACCACAAGAAGGAGTCACGAGGTCTGTGGGAGAGAGCTTTTTCTTTCTCTTCTTTCTCTTTCTCTTTCTTTCTTCATAGAAATATAACTTTAGCGAGGATCCTGCTTCTTCAGGTTCACAGCTGGGTGGCACAGGGATAGGATGTGACTTTGTGGATAAGCTGGGATATTTACCCAGAGGTCTGCTAGCTCTTGTGTAGTGATTTGACCACTAAACCCAACTTTCTTTGAGTTACCGGTAGAGATTATGTCCTGGGGCTTTTGGTTGGTTATGCCAGTTTGTTATGGGTAGTGTAAATGGGTAGTGCTGTTCAGTTCAGAGTAGCAGCCAGTGGTGGCCAGGGTCTTTCATCAAAGGGCAAGGATGCTTTTGTCATTGACGTTGTTGTCATCGTCGTTGTTGTCTTTGTTTTGTGTGTTATTACTTTATTAAAGTGCTAAGCAAAACGTATGAGAAACTTAAGTAAGTCTAAACGTTTGTCTGCTTGACATGGTCCAATCGATGCATTGTGCTGTGCCCCACAGTAGAAGTGGCCCAGAAGATGCGCTCTCAAGTCTCCCTGATTCCTACTCTAGTTAGAACCCAAGCCTCCCGTCGCGGCTTCAGTACGAGCAAGACAGTGCCCCCCATTCCACGGGGGCCCAGCCTGTCTGGCCTCGCTGACGGAGGAGCTCAAGACCTCAAGAAGGAGTCACGAGGTCTGTGAGAGAGCTTTTTCTTTCTCGTCTTTCTCTTTCTTTCTTCATAGAAATATAACTTTAGCGAGGATCCTGCTTCTTCAGGTTCACAGCTGGGTGGCACAGGGATATGAAATGTCTTTGTGGATAAGCTGGTATATTTACCCAGAGGTCTACTCGCTCTTGTGTAGTGATTTGACCACTAAACCCAACTTTCTCTGAGTTACAGGTAGAGATTATGTCCTGGGGCTTTTGGTTGGTTATGCCAGTTTGTTATGGGTAGTGTAAATGGGTAGTGCTGTTCAGTTCAGAGTAGCAGCCAGTGGTGGCCAGCGTCTTTCATCAAAGGGCAAGGATGCTTTGTTGTCATTGACGTTGTTGTCATCGTCGTTGTTGTCTTTGTTTTTTGTGTTATTACTTTATTAAAGTGCTAAGCAAAACTTATAAAAAACTTTAAGTAAGTCTAAACGTTTTTTTGCTTGACATGGTCCAATCGATGCATTGTGCTGTGCCCCACAGTAGAAGTGACCCAGAAGACGCGCTCTCAAGTCTCCCTGATTCCTACTCTAGTTAGAACCCAAGCCTCCCGTCGCGGCTTCAGTACAAGCAAGACAGTGCCCCCCATTCCACGGGGGCCCAGCCTGTCTGGCCTCGCTGACGGAGGAACTCAAGACCACAAGAAGGAGTCACGAGGTCTGTGGGGTTAGGGTTAGAGCTTTTAACTATTTATTTTTCTCTTTCTTTTTCCCCTAAGTGGATAAGCCGAGTTACGTACAAAACATTAGAAGTCCCTTCAGCTTTGGCCAGCTGAATCTTACAAGATGATAACGGCTTCACCAACAACCCACGCTTTCACCACAGAGCTCCCCAGATTTAATCATCAAACACTGGCAGCGTCCTGTCGCTTGTTACCCCCGTTACAAAACTTGCAATATCTTTACATGAAGCCAAGGAACACAGTGCTACTCCCACGGACTTGCAGAGTCAAAAAGAACTTGCTGATGAAGGCACTGTCTGAAGTGTGTGTATACTGTACTACTGTAGACTTATCATCCTTGTCCAACCAATGGATTGTTCTGTGTCCCACAGTAGACATGACCCAGGAGAAGCACTCTCCAGTCCCCCTGAAACCTGCTCTGGTTCGAACACCTTCCTCCCGTCGCGGCATTAATGGGACCAAGCCGGTGCCCCCCCATCCCAAGGGGGGCCTGCTTACCCAGCCTCGCTGACGGAGGAGGGAGGGATCCCAAGAAGGCAGGGGGGACCCAGGAGTCTGGAGGAGAGAAGAGCCTCGCGCTGGACCTGTCTGAGCTGGACGTGAAGGATGATGAACCTGACCATGAAGAGGTCAGTGTGAGTGCGAGTGTGAGTGTGTGCATGTCTGAGCTGATTTTAAAGTATTGAGGTTTTGTTAGGATGCTTAAGTCATAAATATCTAACTACTGGCAAGCCCAACAAGCCTTTTTGATCTTTTTTGTATTAGGATAGACCCATAGCCAGAATAATCAAGATTAGGCAGCCTGATTATGAAGAGGTATGTACTGTATCTGTGTATGTGCGTAACTTGCAAGACACACACTAATAGCTGATAAGTTGTTTCATGCTATGCTTTTGCACTTGGGACATTCCATTAAATACTTGGCATAGGTCATTAATATCAGATCAAGTCTGTACAGTACTAGCAAGCAAGTGTGAGGATAGACCAGGGCTAAGCAAGGTTCCAGCCAGAACAAATAAACCTGTTCACTGTGTGCTGTTCTGCATTTATACTTAATTTAAAGGGTGTCAGTTTTGAACTTTGAGTGAGCCTTTTAACAGATAATATTTTTTTTTACATGAAGAGTGCACACTTGCATGGGCATTGGCTCTCCAGTGTAGTTTCTTCTTATTATTCAAACAACCTTGTGTTAGTGTTCCCCTCCACCCCTGCTGAGAAAGCACACTTAAGCGAGTGTTTAAATGCTGCTTCTGAAAACGGCCATTGGTCTCTCTCTCTCTCTCTCTCTCTCTCTCTCTCTCTTCTCTCCTCTCTCTCCTCTCTCTCTCTCTCTCTTCTTCTCTCTCTCTCTCTCTCTCTCTCTCTCTCTCTCTCTCTCTCTCTCTCTCTCTCTCTCTCTCTCTCTCTCTCTTTCTTTCTTCTTCTCTCTCTCTCCTCTCTCCTCTCTCTCTCTCTCTCTCTCTGTCTCTCTCTGTCTCTCTCTCTCTCTCTCTCTCCTCTCTCTCTTCTCTCTCTCTCTCTCTCTCTCAATTCAATTCAATTCAATTCAATGGTGCTTTATTGGCATGACTTACAATAGCAGGTGTTGCCAAAGCAATTATACAATACAGACATGTATATATACAATGCATCATGAATACATATATATAAACAAACTGATTTATAAAGTACAGTAAAAAAAAAAAAAAACAAAACCAAAACCAAAAAAAAAAAAAAAAACAAAAAAAAAAACACATATCACTACTAACAATAAACATGTATCAGGACAATAAGCATTTACCTAATACATACATGCCTACATACACAACAACATACATACTGTATATACATAAGTGTGTGTGTGTCTCTGTGCAGAGCTCTCATTGTGTGTCCCTCAATCTGTGACATGCAGACACATACTGGGCTGCTAGTTGGGCTGTGCTTCTCTCTCTCCCAGGAGGATTGGGACTTTTTCAGGGTTGGTCATGTTTGGGAAGTTTGGGAGGGAATTTGCAAATTTTTTTAAAATAAGTTTGTCTATTTTCCGAGTATTTCTTACATTGAAGAAGGAAGTGCATCTCTGTCTCAACCTCTCCTGTCTCACAGTGACCACAGAGCTTTCTTCTTTAGGAAGCCAGGTCTGCCGGTGACGGCCTTTTTCAATGGCCAGGCTGTGGTCACTGAGCCTGTACTTGGTCAGGATCTGCCTCTGCTTTGTATCTCTGACAGTAGAGAGATACTCTGCCAGAGTGTAATCTCTTTTTAGGGCCCGATAACAATCCAGTTTATTTTGAGATTTTGTTTCTGTGTCCCAATGTTTCAGATAGCAGTTTTTGGTTAGTTTTATAATTTGGTTGACTCTGATTGGGGGCTGGTAAGCAGTGCTGCCCTGAAGCTGGTTTGTTTTAGTATTATTAGTTGGGTTCAGTGCAGTGAGCTTCAGGGCCAGCCTGGCTTAGAGGACTCTTTTCAGGGCTGAGCTCTTGGGTTTGCATGGCCTCATACTGGAGGGAGTCTGATTCACTTTTCTTTAGGTGCATCCAAAACTTTAGTGCTCTTTTCTTTATATTATGAGTGTTGGTAACGGCCTAATTCTGCCCTGCATGCATGATTTGGTGTTTTTCTTTGCACCTGTAGGATGTTTTTGTAGAGTTCAGCATGCAGGGTTTCGATTGGGTGTTTGTCCCATTTAGTG